>NC_069504.1:754918642-755218642 GCF_027579735.1 Bombina bombina
ATGTCACACTATACTTTCTAATACCCCTTATGTCCTCTCTGCAATTTCTATAATTTCATACAAAGGTTTTCTCTACTTATAGTTTCACATTTCCCTATGACACTTCTTTTTTCTTTTTGCTCTATAAAGGTTAATCCCAAGTAAAAGATCTCCTAGTGCTTTGAGCAGGGATTTAACTACAGGAGTCTTAGAGGTCTCAATTAACACTTGGCTCACAGCTCTTTGGGACCCATCTTAACCCTACAATCAGCAGTGGCATTGCTACTGGGAGGGTTTGCATTTCCCAGGCTCCACCTGCATAATGTCTGGCCCCTCTTTGTACCCTCCTGCAAAGCAGGAGATTCACAGTGCAAGTAAAGTGTTGGGGTTTGCCTTTTTCTGTTTTATGGTGTCAGGGTTTCCCAGATGGCCACCAGAATGTTGCTTTATAGAAAAAGCTGTAACCCTATATGTACAGGAGGTGCATATCCTCTGACATTGGCCAATCAAGGTGAAAGGATAACTCACAGACATAGCAAAGCAGATCATCTTGCTTCTGTGTGGTTGCAGGCTCAGCTTTTGGTGTTGTTAACAGCCAAAAGGGCATTATATAAATGGGGGAACTGGCTACAGCCTTTTTCAAAGGGCCCAATGAGATCTAGTTGGGCCCTGGCTCTGAGAAGCTGTTTTAATAAATCTTATTGCTCCCCTCTGGTATTTTGTTCTTTTAAAACCAATGAACCACAAATTTTAAAATCATGTGCAGCTCATATAAACAACAAGCTTCTATCTCCTGCTGCAAAAAATGCCACTGATATTATTTTGGTATTTTATATTGCTCCTCCCCTCAAAACATTTCTACGAAAGCCAATGTAACTTTTACCTTCAACATTTCTATTTCTCTGTTACCTGTAACATTTTTTCTTCTATTGCTCTAAATACCCTATAATTAACTATCTCTATTGCATCATATAACCCCTTTATATATTTCCTTTTATTGCTTCAAAAAGCAATAAAAAATCTTCTTTCTTTTTTTCTTTCTTTCTTTCTTTCTTTCTTTCTTTCTTTCTTTCTTTCTTTCTTTCTTTCTTTCTTTCTTTCTTTCTTTCTTTCTTTCTTTCTTTCTTTCTTTCTTTCTCTTTCTTTCTTTCTTTCTTTCTTTCTTTCTTTCTTTCTTTCTTTCTTTCTTTCTTTCTTTCTTTCTTTCTTTCTTTCTTTCTTTCTTTCTTTCTTTCTTTCTTTTTTTCTTCCCTTCCGTCTAGCAAACCATCTATTCTATGACTATCTTTCCCTAATACCAGAAGCACTGACAGACTGGCATTGCTATACTCTTAATGATATTACTTATTTGTACTCCAGTTCTCTGTTGCATGTGTGAGAGCTGAAAACTCCAAATATACAAACTCAAATTCAACATATATAAATGTAAAAATAAAGTTAGGTTATAATGTAAAGTTTCACACATCCATAGTTACCTTTGGAAGATAGGTAGACAGACAGATATATTCCTGTCTGTCTACCTATCTTCCATAGGTAACTAGTATTTATCTATCTATCTATCTATCTATCTATCTATCTATCTATCTATCTATCTGTCTATTTAATATGCATGTGTGTGCATGTCAATTATTAATATATACAAGTCCAAAGAAATATTACTATAAATTGTCACTTACCTTTCAAAAGAGAATAAAGTGAATTTGCTGATCAATATACAAAAGGAAAAAATGTTTTACTTGTTTGCTCCAGTTATATATACTAGACTGGAGATCACCAGCCCTATATGTATCAGATTAATTGGCTTTACTATATTGCAACAGTTACATTAAACCTATAAAGCTGCTGGTTAAACTATTTTTGGCAACAGATATATTAGGACCATTTTTTAATTTACCATAGCCTGCTTGCAATGTTTTTGTATAGCAATAAGGTGCTGACAAATGTGTCACAATACCTGTCCTTGCTGTGTGAAGCCCCTGTAGAACTATCAGTAATAATGAAGTCCAGCAATCCCATGATAAAATCCACTTTGCCATAGTGCAGGGTATATGCCTCTGAATACCAAGAGATGTACACACTTCTGTAATCCGATGTCACACTTCTATTTATCCATGAGTCTGAAAAGTATGAAGAGAGAGAGAGAAAGAATAGTGCTGGAGTGCTGGTCTTTGGCTGAGTTCTCTCTCTGTGGGATCAATTTTCTCCCAGTAAGTGCTGTCTGGCTGTGTGTCCTCCTATTCTGTCTGTCCCTCCCTCCCACTCTCAGTCCTTCTACCCCCCCCCACCGTTTTTTCTATCTCTCCCTCTATTCATCTAGTGTTGCCTCCCCTGCTTCTATTTCTCTTCCCCCATTATTTACCCTCCCTCCTCTTTGCTAATCTGTCTGGGTATTCCTCACTCTTTCTGTGTCTCTAGTTTACCACTTGCATTCTTTGTCACTCATGTTTGATATGCAAACCTCTCACCTTTCATATCCACCTTGCACTTACTTTGCCTTATCATTTTCTTCTTTTTCATTGCCTATAAAACTGTCATTTCTTTGTCTCCCTCTTCCTTCCTTTCTTTCTTTTTTTCTTCCTTATGTCAGAATTTGTTCTTTGTGATTTTCATTTACTCACTCTCTATTCACATCCTTACCTAGACTCCTTGCTTTTCTCTATCACTTCCCAAGTTGACTGACAGCAATAAGTGGCTCTATATATGTCCTTTTTCTTTGCATGCTCTTCAAATTGATTATTTGTTAATATTTATTCCCTTTCTCTAGATGCATGATGTATTGTGTGTATATATATATATATATATATATATATATATATATATATATATATATATATATATATATATATATATATATATATATATATATATATATATATATATAAATATATATATATATATATATATATATACACATCTATACATACACACACACACACACATATATATATATATATATATATATATATATACACACACACATATATATATATACACATACTATATATATATATATATATATATATATATATATATATATATATATATATATATATATATATATATATATATATATATATATATATATACACACATAGGGAAATATATATGGTTATGCATGCTATGTTTTTTACTTCAATTAGACCCTTTCCATTCCTTTTTAAAAATGATTTCCTTATGCACCACACTATATTACTGTCTTCTCTTGTCTCTTTTGTCTCTTGTCCATCTCACCACACATTCCTTTATCTTCCATGTCTTGTCTTGCCTGTTTCAGCTTCCTGTGCCTTACTTCCCCCACCTCTTGTTCTTTGTGGCTTCAAGTCCCTCTCTGCCTATCTTTTAAGGTTTATATTCCCTGATCTTTAGTGCCAGTTTCATCACCTCATTTGCTCTATTTGCTCAGATTATATTCCCTTCTCATATTGAGCTAATCTAGTTTAGTAACCATCTACCTTTTTGATGATAATCATGCTCTACATTATTACTATTACTCCAGATTATTTCAGCTTCATTATCCCATACAAATTGTACCATATATTGTTTTTATTTTATGTTACCGTCTTTGGGGCCAATTTACCATCTGTCGGACGGACACGATACGCTGCAGCGATCATGTCCGCCCGACATCGCTGAGTGCCGACAGCATACATTGTCGGCATTTAAAATTGCACAAGTAGTTCTGGTGAACTGCTTGTGCAATGCTGCCCCCTGCAGATTCACGGCTAATCAGCTGCTATCGGGGGGTGTCAATCAGCCCTATCGTATCTGATCGGGTTGATTGCTGTCCGCCGCTCAGAGCAGGCGGACGAGTTAAGGAGCAGCGGTCTTAATACCGCTGCTTCTTAACTCCTGTTTCTGGTGAGGCTGAAGGCTCTTTCAGATTCCATCATTGATTATGGCTTTTTTCAAGCTCACCAGATACTTAAAGGGACAGGAAACCCCCAAATGTTCTTTCATGATTCAGATAGAACATACAATTTTAAACAACTTTCCAATTTACTTCTATTATTAAATTTGCTTCATTCTCTTGTTATCATTTGATGAATGAACAGCATTGCACTACTAGCAGCTAGGTAAACACATCTAGTCAGCCAATCACAAGAGACAAATATGTGCAGGCACCAATCAGCAGCTAGCTACCATTAGTGTAGCATATGTGTATATTCTTTTTTAACAAGGGATATTAAGAGAATTAAGCAATTTGAAAATAGAAGTGAATTTAAAAGTGTCTCAAAATGACATGCTCTATCGGAGTCATGCAAGTTTAATTAAGACTTTCCTATCCCTTTAATTTTATTGTATAATTTAAGCTCCTTACTGTGTTCTTTTTGCATCATATTAACGGATCTCTTGTAGTCATGTTTCATAATTTCTTATCAGCTCATTTCATATCTTCTTTTCATCTCTGTTTCATGCTGTCCTATTAGCTTTCTATTTCATCATATTTTTACTGTTTCTTTAAAAGGGACATGGAAGTCAAAATAAACGTTTCTGGTCAGATAGACAGTCGAATTTAAAAAACAAACAAAAAAAATCCATTTTACTTCTATCATCAAATGTACGCTGTTCAATTGAAATGTCTTTCCATTAGAGCATACTGATGTATGCTCAGGAGTATGCATGTCTTGAGTACCTTTCTTATAACAGTGTTCAAACAGTGCTGCCATTTAGTGTCCAAGATGTGCATGCATGTGAGCCTACGTATCTATGCTCTAAGTTTCAGCTAAAGACATGTGCACGCTCCTGAGCTTGCCTAGTATTACTCTTCTTTAACAAAGGATAGCAATAGAAATAAGCAAAACAATAGTTAGTCAAATGTCATGCTATATCCAATCCTTTTAAGTTTAATTATACATTTACTGTCTCTTTAAACAACAAGGTTTAATACATTTAAACACAAATAAAAAAAATTTTTTTTACAATTTACTTGGATGATAAGGGCCAGATTACCCGTGTAGCGGTATTTAATGCTCCTGCTCGAGCGCTAA
Organism: Bombina bombina; assembly: GCF_027579735.1. Lineage (NCBI taxonomy): Eukaryota > Metazoa > Chordata > Amphibia > Anura > Bombinatoridae > Bombina > Bombina bombina. Next base: position 754,923,610 of record NC_069504.1, read on the forward strand.
TCCGCTAGAAGTAAGGTTTTTGCACTTGTATTGAAAGTAAAAAGTTTTTGTTTGCACACTAACCCGATGTGCGGAAAAAGCCGAACATCAAATATCGCGATCACATTAACTATTCCTCCATAGAATTCAATAGAGCAAAAAAATTTTAAAAAACCTTAACACCCTACTTGAGCGCAAACCCGATCGCTTAATCACGACTCACACTAATAATAGTGTGCATGTGGTATAAAATCACAAGATTAGTTTGTTGGGAGGAATCAAGGTACCCACTTAGGGGTTAATTCATAAAGCTCCGTACGGCTCGCTGGAAACAGAAGTTATAACGCAGCGGTCTAAACACCGCTGCTCCATAACCAGTTTGCCTGCTCTGAGGGCGGCGGACAGAAATCAACCCAATTGAATACGATCAGGTTTATTGACACTCCTTGCTAGCGGCCGATAGGCCGCAAATCTGCAGGGGACAGCATTGCACCAGCAGTTCACAAGAACTGCTGGTGCAATGATAAATACCAACAGCGTATGCTGTCGGCATTTAATGATGTGCATCGGACATGATACGCTACATCGTATCATGTCCGCTCGCACTTTAGTAAATTTACCCTTTAGTGTTAGATTACAAGTGTAGCGGAAATGAACACTTTCGCTCATGTACTAACGCACCTAGAAGCAAGCTTTTTGTACACATCAGTTAGTGCTAACGCAATGGCATGCACGAAAAAAAAGACAAAGTTAGAATATCGTGCACACGTTAACGTATTCCCCCATAGAAGTCAATGGAGCAAAAAAACTGGATAAAAACACCCTACTCGCGCGCAAACCCGATCGCATATTCTCAAGTGTGCTAACCCGACATGAAAATATGAATATTTCACATTCCAAAGTTCTTCACACAGCAGAATATGTTCTATTTATTCATAAATACACATTTCTACATATATCTGATGGTATTTTGGTACAATAAATAATACACCTACATGTATATATATATATATATATATATATATATCCTCTCCAAGAACACAGGCACTCACTGGTCTTTATAAAAGGTAATCCTTTATTCAATCCATTAAAACGATAATAATACCATGACGTTTTGGCACACCATCGTGCCTTTATCAAATGTATCAAAATATTAAAAAGCTTCATATCAAACTTACCCCAAATCACCTCTTAAATACTACTGGAATATAGCACATGCCGCCAGCTCATCGTGTGTAAAATCGGCGTCTGACGTCATCAGGGAGCGCTGATCTGTGCGCCCTGTGAGATCGTAGGGCCGACGTTGCCATGGCAACATGTAAACTATACACAGTTACTCGGCGAATGTGCAATAGACCAATAGATATATTTGCATATCGAGTGTGTCGCCGATTACACATATTGACGGAGTTCCCCATACTTATTATAATGGGGCAAAGTACCGCAAGTCTCCAAACTATTGGACAAAAACGATGTCTATATCAGCGCAACACTCCCAGCAGATAATACTAAAAACAAAGTGCGTAAAAAACATAGTGTATAAAATTCAAAAATGTGTTAGAAAGGAGCATCTATATAACATTGTATCCATATCATAATGAGTGAAAAGTATCAAAAAAGCATTTGATGTCATAGTGACAGTAAACTACTTCTGGGAACAATATGTGAGAGATGATTATATGTCCATTTTTAAGACCCATACGCTATAACAGGACAAATCTGTGTACTCTGATTATGTTGCAAAACAGAATTTATCTAGTAGAAAGGGCTGAAGTCCAGTGAGGTATTGAGGCCATATGGAGAGATGGTATTTAGCCTGTAGATCCACTTGGTTTCGCATTGTAGTAACAGGTTCCCCCTGTCACCTCCCCTTGGGTCATGTATACTACATATACGCTGGTGCAGGTAAGGCGATGCATAATGTTGAATCTTTTGTTGCTGTGAGGGTGCTGAAACAAATTGCCCCTAAGCATACCATTGCAGGTTACACATCCAGAACAGGGAAAACAGCCCATCTTCGTGCATTTATGCCAAGTATCCTTTTTGTAATTCCTTATTGGATCTGACTTAACCAATATGTCCCTTAGGTTATTTGCTCTTCGGTATGCTATTCTGGGGGCAGCCACCCTCCCAAATGGTAGTGTGGGATCACTGCCTACCACTGGCCAATGCCTCCGGACCGCCTCAGTGAGGTGTCTCGAATCTGATGTATATGTAGTAACCATGTTGATCCGGTCAGGGTCTGACTTGGTTGTCCTTTGCCTTTTTTCCAGATTAGTGGGATCCATAAGATCATCACGTGCCCTCTTAACCATATCTCTAGTATAGCCTCTCTCCACTAGTTTCGTGTCCATTTCTTCCAGTTGTTGATGTAGCATAGGTATCTCACTATTGTTCCTAATGACACGAGTGAGTTGGGAGGTGACATTCCCTTTCTTTTGGTGCAGAGGGTGAAAACTCCTCGCATCCAACAAGGAATTGCGGTCAGTTGGTTTAGTATAAAGAGAGGTACCAAAACGAGTGATACCCTCTGCATCAACTTTGAAAATATTAAGATCCAAAAAATTTACAGATACTGTACTGTATTCCAACTTAAACCGGATTGGACAAGCCATGGTATTCAAATGTGACACCCACTCAAGCAATGCTGGCTCACCACCTCTCCACACCAAGAACACATCATCGATATAGCGTGTGTAGTACATGATGTTGCTATTATCATGTGGCCGCATCAGCGTGCGTTCATACCACGCCATGTAGAGGTTTGCATAAGTGGGTGCCACATTCGAACCCATGGCTGTACCTGCGATTTGCAAAAAATAGTCATTATCAAATTTAAAATAGTTCTTCTCAAGACAATGTGTTAACATTTCGCAAAGGAACTCTATGGGTGGACCATTGTACAAATCATTGCCCGTCACCATGGACCTGACAGCCTCCACACCCTCATGATGAGGTATCACAGTGTAAAGGCTGTCCACGTCCATGGTGACAAGCACATCATCAACACTTAAACCAACATATTCCTTGAGAACACGAATCATATACATTGACTTGCACCTCCAGCATGTTGTTAAGCATACTGAATCTTATTTAAAGGATTCCCCAGATATGATTCGTGTTCTCAAGGAATATGTTGGTTTAAGTGTTGATGATGTGCTTGTCACCATGGACGTGGACATATTGGTTAAGTCAGATCCAATAAGGAATTACAAAAAGGATACTTGGCTTAAACCCACGAAGATGGGCTGTTTTCCCTGTTCTGGATGTGTAACCTGCAATGGTATGCTTAGGGGCAATTCGTTTCAGCACCCTAACAGCAACAAAAGATTCGACATTAGGCATCGCCTTACCTGCACCAGCGTATATGTAGTATACATGATTATTTGCCCATGTTCCAGTGTATACATCGGCAAAACTGTAACAACCTTCCGCGAGCGTATGGCAAACCATCGGTGTGCTATACGGGAGGCCCTACGCACTGGTGAATCAGAACAACCAGTAGCTAGGCATTGCATCCAACATAAACATGCGGTTTCAAGTTTACGCACAATGCTTATAGATCATATACCCCCACTCCCAAGGGGAGGTGACAGGGGGAACCTGTTACTACAATGCGAAACCAAGTGGATCTACAGGCTAAATACCATCTCTCCATATGGCCTCAATACCTCACTGGACTTCAGCCCTTTCTACTAGATAAATTCTGTTTTTGCAACATAATCAGAGTACACAGATTTGTCCTGTTATAGCATATGGGTCTTAAAAATGGACATATAATCATCTCTCACATATTGTTCCCATGTTTCTACCATAATACTAGTAGGCATGAATGCGAGCTAGTATCTCACCTTATATGTAAATTGAAGTAGTTTACTGTCACTATGACATCAAATGCTTTTTTGATACTTTTCACTCATTATGATATGGATACAATGTTATATAGATGCTCCTTTCTAATACATTTTTGAATTTTATACACTATGTTTTTACGCACTTTGTTTTTCGTATTATCTGCTGGGAGTGTTGCGCTGATATAGACATCGTTTTTGTCCAATAGTTTGGAGACATGTGCTATATTCCAGTAGTATTTAAGAGGTGATTTGGGGTAAGTTTGATATGAAGCTTTTTAATATTTTGATACATTTGATAAAGGCACGATGGTGTGCCGAAACGTCATGGTATTATTATCGTTTTAATGGATTGAATAAAGGATTACCTTTTATAAAGACCAGTGAGTGCCTGTGTTCTTGGAGAGGATACGAATTGGCTTGCAGTGCACCTTGGCATTTGAATTGGTGTAAGATTGTGCTGTCCTCTATCTGGACTGTATATATATATATATATATATATATATATATATATACATACAGAAAAAAGCGCACTCCAAAGGTCTTTTGAAACATACATTTGTCACTTTTATTAGCGTGAACGTTTTCGGGTAAACCAACCCGTCCTCAGACAAACAGTGAATAAAATACGCTTACCCACCACCAAACATATAACCCTCTGTGAAAGCTGCAAGACGCTACGTTCTCCCCAGGAGATCCGCCCCCAACGTGAGCGTAACCATCCTGGGCAGCGTGAGCCTGCATACAATAAAACTAGTGTGAAACAAAACCAAACTGTGTTAACAAAACTTAAATAGCATAACAAACTGAGCAGGAATTGCTGTAATAATATAAGGATTAGACAATCAGACATATGAAATAATAGAAACTAGTGGCGAGGCAAAAGATGTATCACAGTGGCTACATTTGTATCTCAGTGGTTACCATGGTTACATAAATACAAATATGCTCATAGGCGGAGAACATATGTTGCCAATGTGAAAAGCCCCCATGATGAGTCGATGCTGATTTCAACCATAATATACTTGTGGCATTACAAATATCTAGATAAGAAAAAATGGCATACTAATTAAAACATAGGTCAAGGCTACGCTTCAATATTAGAAGTATGATAAATAGCCCCCTAGAATATATTTAACCCAAAATTGCCATTTTAAAGGCATAGCACTTGCTAAAAAGTAAATGACTAATCTTATCTATACTAAGATATAAAATTAATAAGCTATGGCTATATATATATATATATATATATATATATATATATATATATATATATATATATATATATATATATATATATATATATCATATTAATAAGTGGACAAATGGATCATGGATCTCATAGAACTGGATGTTATAAGAACACCTGCCAGTCAAGGTGGGTATTTAAACCCCTGGGTACTAGCGTATCCAAGTAGAATGTCCACTTTGCTTCTCTTTGTAGGAGCACTTTGTTGCGGTCACCCTCTCTATTCATCGGTGGAACGTGATCGATAATGGTGTATTTCAGATTCGTTATTTTATGTTGTAAGTCCAGGAAGTGTCGTGCCACAGGTTGTTCTGCAGTTTCCTGCTTTAAAGCCATACGGATCGTGGAGCGATGGTTGGCCATCCGTGTCCGTTGGGTCATCAGAGGTCTTTCCTACATAATACAGTCCACAAATGCAATGTAGAAGATATATGATATACGTGGTAGTACAGGTGAGTCGATATTGATGTCTATAGATTTTTCTCTTATGGGGATGTGTGAATGATGTGCCTGTAATAAGCCCTCCACAAGTCACACAACCTAAGCAGCGAAAGACCCCCGGTTTCTTAGTGTCCATCCTGGTAGTCTTTCTGTAACATTGTACTGGGTCCGTTTTCACTAGAAAATCCTGTAGGGATCTAGCCCTTCTGTAACCCATCTGTGGGAGCAGTCTCCGTAATAAAGGCAATGATTTATTGGGGTTCACAATCTCCCAATGATTGTTGAGAATATCTGGTGTGGCTTTCTTGTCATTGGAATAAGTTGCGACAAAAGTCATTCTGTTGGTATCCGGAGTCTTCACACTTTTTTGATCTCCTAATATCTGGATACATTGTCTTTCCAGGAGTTTAAAAGGATAACTACGTGTCTGGAAGCGTTCTCTCATTTCTTGCATTTGTTCATCCCTATTCCTCTCTTCTGTATTGTTCCTCAGCACTCTAAGAAATTGAGACTTAGGTAAGGCCTTTTTGAGTGCTGGTGGATGATAGCTAGAGAAATGTAAGAGTGCATTCCGATCGGTATCCTTACGGTAAAGGGTAGATTGGAGTTTGTCAATGTTTTTATAAAGCCTCACATCCAAGAAATCAATCTGTTGTTTGTTATATTGCATTTTGAATTTTAATGCAGGATGAGTCGCATTCAGAGATGAGAGCCATATTTCCAGTTCATCCGGGGGTTCCTATCCATAATAGGAACAGATCGTCAATGTACCTTTCAAAAAAAGGTGATCTTGTCTATCTTAAACAAATCAGTACCAAATTCTTCAAAGAAGAACATAAATAAATTTGCATAAGATGGGGCCACATTGCTGTCCCGGTTAGTTATAAGAAGAATTGATGTTCAAATCTGAAATAATTTGTAGTAAGACAGGTTTCCAAAAGATGTAATAATACTTCAGGAGGAGGTCCCACATATGGATACCTGTTAAGTTTGAAAGCGACCACCTGAATACCCTCTCGATGAGGGATCACTGTATATAAACTCATCATGTCTAACGTGACGAGAAGAGTTTCATCTCCAATTCCCTCTATATCTGCTAGTTCTTCAAGGAGAGTTGTAGAATCTCTCAACGACGGCATATGCTGGACCGGGGTTTGTAAGAATGTATCTATATATGTCGCTATAGGTTGTTGTAAAGATTCAATAGCAGAAACTATCAGTCTGCCAGGAGGGTGTGTAAGGCTCTTGTGTATTTTGGGTAATGCGTAAAATATTGGAATCCGAGAATGTGTGACTGTCAAGAAGGTTATAGAGTAATTTTTATCAAGAAAGCCCTCTTCATGGATCATAAGTGAACAACGATCAATTTGTTGTTTGAAGATTGTAGTCGGATCATATTGTAGTGTCCTGTAGGTGTTATTATCAGAAAGTTGAGACATAATCTCATTTTTGTAATCCACATAATTCAACAGGACCACTGCTCCTCCCTTGTCTGCTTCGCGAATAACAATTGTTGTATTCTTAGTTAGTGTCAGGATATTCCTTACTTGCTCTTTACCTTTAAATCTTATCACCAATCATAGGCTGATGGCCCGTTTAAATCTTTTCCGCACTGACAAGTCAGTGCTTAGTATTTTGTAATCACTGCTATGAACAGTAGCTTGCGACCTGAGCCCAAACTTCCTTGATGTTTTATATTATTCAAAATAAATATATGGGAATTATTGTTTATTTTGATTGCTCATTCTACTCGAAAACAATCTGTTACCAACTGGAGATTGGAGAAATCAAAGTCACACTTATAAAACTCTCTGGCAAATTCGAACATCTCTGAATCGTCACAGCAATCCCAACATCACTCAAAGGTACTTTGGCCATAACCTTACCTTGTTATTTAATTCTTCAATCCTCTACAGACAAGAGAAATTGAAACTTTGAATCTGTGCAAAGGAGCCGCTCCAAGGTGACGTCACACGCCACTCACTTGTTCAGAGTAACCACCGGGAAGGAAAACTCTGCCTCTACTGCTCTTTAGTCAGAGTGTTCCTGTCAGCATGTTACAGCAGTACCTCTCTCCTTCTTTTCAAAGTAAGTCTGATTAAACTAACTCACAATTCAACTATATGTGAAGTATTTATCAAACAATACTATTGCCTTCATATACACTTCAGTGAACTGTGAAATAATTTTGTGAATATATTATAATTACTCCAACTCAACCTAACACGGTACTTCCGGTTTCCAAACTAACCCACTACATAAATATAGTGGATCTAACTAATCATATAAATTCACTATCATTCCAGATAACACTCAATCCTATAGTGTTTATCCTCCAAGATAGTGAAACAAGCATACTATTTGTAAAGAACAAATCTCCTACTGAGATCCATAAGAGGGAACTATTTGAGCCTGACATAATACTAAGCCTAAAAAATAATGGATCCGGCAGATTTGCCACAGATAGTGTATAACCTGTCTCAGAAGGTGGATCAGATGGGTCAAGCCATCCTGGACTTACAATTAGAAAATCAGGTTCTTAGAGAAATGATCAAAGACACCAAAGAATTACAGGTTAACAACCCTGAACCACAGGTCTCTTTACCAGAGATTTTTTTTTTTGGTGATAGAAAGTCATACAGGCAATTTAAAAATGTCTGTCTATTACTTTATAACCTGAAGCCAAAAACCTATCCGTCTGACAGAATAAAGGTGCTCACAACCATTTCATTCCTTAGATCTGAACCCAGAATTTGGGCCGATCAGCTGTGTGAGACTAACGCTCCCATATTACGCTCTTTGAATGATTTCTTCTCTGCTATGGATGAGTTATATATGGATGCTGATATACAGTTTTCAGCAGAACAAAAAAATTAGGAATTTTAAACAAGGGAAAAAACCAGTAGAGGACTATATAACTGAGTTTAAGTTACATGCCTCAGATTCCTCTTGGAGTATGATTTCTCTACGTAACCAATTTCGACTCAGTTTGTCAGAGAGTATAAAAGATGAACTTGCATGCATAGAACTTCCCATTAATTTGGAGGCCTTAATGAAAGTATCCACACAAATTGACCGTAGATTGTGAGAAAGAAGGGCAGAACGTACCTCACCTGACAGTCAGAACAAACCTCAGGCATCCAGATACTCCACACAGATACCTCCAATGTCTGACCAGACATCACCTATGCAAATAGGGGTACTTAGGGGTCCTCTCACTCCCAAAGAGAGATTACGCAGAAGAAACTAACATCTCTGTATGTACTGCGCCAACCCAGCTCATACTGTGACAGACTGTCCCATTCTACGGAGAAATAAAAAGAGTAAATTCCTCAGATTACATAATTGCCAATCGCAAGAATATACACAATCTTACTGTTTACTTTCCATTCTATTACAGTGGGACCATAGAAGGCTGAAAACCAATGCCATCATCGATTCAGGGGCATTTGGAAACTTCATCGATGTTACAACTGTCGAAATTAATAAAATACCCACAGTGTTTAAAAAAATACCTTTGTCTCTTCGAGTTATTGATGGGTCCACAATTAGTAATGGCTCCATCACACATCATACAATTCCATTACTGAACACATCAGACAATGGTCATACAGAATACATAATCTTTAATGTAATACCCTCTCCTCATTTTCCTGTTGTGTTAGGACTTTATTGGTTACGATTACATAATCCAACGATTAATTGGTCTACTTATCATTTAACTTTCACCTCATCTTATTGTAGAGATACTTCTTTTCCCCAACAAGTACTCCTACAATCAACCTCCACTGATATATCCCTATCGGAACCCTATAAGGAATTTTCAGAGGTTTTCAGTAAAACTGAAGCTGAAAGTTTGCCACCACATCGGATATATGATTGTCCCATAGAATTAATTCCAGGAGCTACTATACCAGTAGGACATATTTATCCGTTGAGTCAACCGGAACTCGATCATCTTAAAGAATATCTTCAGGACAATCTACGCAAAGGGTTCATCAGACCATCAACATCTCCCGCTGGTGCAGGAATGTTCTTTGTGACGAACAAGGATTCTACTATTAGACCCATAATCGATTACCAAGCACTGAACAAACGAACTGTAAAGAACTGATACCCTCTTCCGTTAATACCGGAATTGATTGAGAGATTAACCAACGCAACCATCTTTACAAAACTGGACCTCAGGGCTACGTATAATCTGATCCGCATTAGAGAGGGTGATGAATGGTTGACAGCATTCAGGACCAGGTACGGACTATTTGAATACTTGGTGATGCCATTCGGCCTCTGCAACGCCCCAGCCACTTTCCAACATTTTATCAATGATATATTCAGGGATCTGCTTGATATATTGTACAAATGAACCGGCTGAGTCTCAAGGCATATGTCTATGAGTAAGGCTGACATCAAGCCGAAACGCGTAAGACAGTACTGCTCCAGCTGATCTTATGAAGTATATCTGTTTTTAAAGGAGAATCTATCTACTTATCCTGTTGATGAAAATTTGTTTCTAATAAAGCTGCAAGAGTTTTACTACACATATGCCTTGAGACTCAGCCGGTTCATTTGTACATAATTTCGATAAAGCTTACCGGGCTGGATTTCGGCATACAAGAAGTCATCACAGTGCTAGGGGCTACGGCAACGTAGCAGGGGATCCCATTGGCTGTACGGCTCGATACGGACTGGAAGTACACGGAACGAAGGCCAATCACAGTTGTGCAACACCGTAGCATCGCAAAAGACGCCGAAGACTGTGGAGAGTGCAGAGTCCTTACGGAGAAGCAAGGCCTCCTGAGAGGCAGGGGTAAGCGAACACTCGGATGAAGAGGCTGTAAACACCCTGGTGAGTTGTTACTCTTTTCCCTTTTTTGAAACGCTACCACATACTCTATACCGCAAGACGTGACAGTTGATATACTTTGAAATCCTGGTATTTCTGATAATCTACCTAACTGATGTTGGCACACTGCATCTGACAGCATTGATTCCTTTTTGCACATCTTTGCACACATATTTTTGGGATCCCCTCCCCATATATATCTTGAGCCTCACTTGGAAGAACACCCACATTTGTTGATAATCTGCTTGATATATGTATGGTTGTGTACTTGGATGACATTTTAATATATTCAAATAACCTTGAAGATCACATCAAACACGTACATTGGGTGTTAGCGAGATTAAGGGTACACAAATTGTACGCAAAGCCCGAAAAATGTTCATTCCATAACACCACCATTTCATTCCTAGGATATACTATATCACCAGCTGGTATACAGATGCAATCTGAAAAGGTGGACACAGTTAAAGAGTGGCCAGTTCCAATGACTAAAAAAGATCTACAAAGATTTCTGGGTTTTTCGAGCTATTACCGCAAATTCATCAGAAATTTTTTGAAAATCGCTAAACCTCTTACACAAGCAACTGGAAATTCTAAACCTTTTTATTGGAATCCTGAACTTACTAAAGTTTTCAATCATCTAAAAAATTGTTTTACAACAGCTCCTATTCTCCATTTTCCAGACATCAATCTGCAGTATATCATGGAGGTAGATTCCTCAGATCACGCTATTGGAGCTGTATTGTCTCAACAGAGATCTTTGACTGATCCTTTACATCCAATATCCTTCTTTTCTAAAGTCATGACCTCAGCTGAGAGAAATTATGCTATCGGTGATAAGGAATTACTAGCTATCCGAAGATCACTTGAATTCTGGAGACATTTACTGGAAGGAGCACGGCATCCGATCATAATTTATACAGATCATAAAAATCTGCAATATCTGCAAAACCATAAAACATTATCCGCAAGACAGGTACGTTGGAGCTTATACTTCGCCAGATTCAACTTCCACATAAATGGTAAGGCTGATGCTTTGTCTCGTCAACTATCCTATCCTACAGGATCATCTACCCCAACATCCATTATTCCCACGGAACGTTTTATTTGATTAACATCTGATTTACTCAATGAAATTAGAAATGCCTCTCAGCAACTGCCTCAACTTCTTGGCAATCATCTAACTAATCGAGATGGGCTCTATTACTATAATGATAGAATCTATATACCAACACATCTCAGACCCAAACTACTTGAACAAAATCACAATTCTCCTATGGCCGGACATCCAGGAATAAAACGTACTTTGGATCTCCTTTCCAGATCTTTCTGGTGGCCGAAAATGAAGACCACAGTCAACGAGTATGTACAATCCTGTACCATTTGTCAAACTTCAAAGATTGATAGAGGGACTCCATATGGTTTACTTATGCCATTGCCTATCTCAGACAGACCCTGGCAACAAATCAGGTTAGATTTCATTGTTGATTTACCCCTTTCTAAGAATCAGCCCACCATTCTCATTGTAATTGATACTTTCACAAAGATGGCCCATTTCATACCATTCCATAAATTGCCTACATCATCAGAAACTGCCACTTTATTCCTTGAAAATATCGTTAGATTACATGGTGTACCATCCATTATAATATCAGATAGGGGATCACAATTTACATCCAGGTTTTGGAAATGCCTATGTGATTCCTTGCAGATCAATCATCGCTATAGTACGTACATTCATCCTCAGACCAATGGACAATCAGAAAGGTTAAATCAATGGTTAGATGAATATTTAAGGTGTTTCTGCTCATATCAACAAAACAATTGGCTTACTTTCCTACCAATGGCAGAGTATGCCTACAATAATTTAACTAACTCTTCTACAAAACTATCACCGTTCTACGCTAACTACGGTTATCATCCAACATTTAATACAATCTCTACTACTCCCTCAGATTCTCCTCTCGTAGATGAACTCAACAATTTGCTACTAGACAACTTTAGATTCAGCAAGGAAAACATTACGAAAGCCCAAACTTCACAAAAACGTCACTATGATTTACGTAGAAGAAAACCCCCCACCTACCAGGTGGGAGACAAGGTTTGGTTGTCCACTAAAAACTTAAAGTTACAAGTTCCCAGTAAGAAACTAACTCACAAGCTTTACGGTCCTTTCCCGATATCTAAAATAGTCAACGAGAATGCAGTCACTTTGACTTTACCTTCTACCATGAGGATCCACCCTACCTTCCACGTTTCCTTAATTAAACCATACTCTCCTACTAGATCAAACAGCCCAGTCTTGCCACCGTCTAGCACGATACAAGATTCTAACATCTATGAAGTTCATTCTTTCCTGGACTCTAGGTATTACAGACGTACTTTACAGTATCTGGTACGATGGAAGCACTTCTCTGACGAGGATGACAGTTGGGAACCCGCTGCCAATATTAATGCCCCTAGACTTGTCTCACAATTCCATAGGAGATACCCGGACCGACCTCGGCCTCAAGCTGTGGATCAGCTTGCCTGACGAGGGGGTCCTGTCAGGATATTCCTTGCTTGCTCTTTACCTTTAAATCTTATCACCAATCATATTCTGATGGCGCCTTTAAATCTTTTCCGCACTGACAAGTCAGTGCTTAGTATTTTGTAATCACTGCTACGAGCAGTAGCTTGTGAACTGAGCCCAAACTTGCTTGATGTTTTATATTATTCAAAATCAATATATGGGAATTATTGTTTATTTCGATTGCTCATTCTACTCTAAAACAATCTGTTACCAGCTTGTGAGGAACTGGAGATTGGAGACATCAAAGTCACACTTATAAAACTCTCTGGCAAATTCGATCATCTCTGGATCGTCACTGCAATCCCTACATCACTCAAAGGTACTTTGGCTATAACCTTACCTTGTTATTTAATTCTTCAATCCTCTACAGACAAGAGAAATTGAAACTTTGAATCTGTGCAACGGAGCCACTCCAAGGTGACGTCATACGCCACTCACTTGTTCAGAGTAACCACCGGGAAGGAAAACTCCGCCTCTACTGCTCTTTAGTCAGAGCGTTCCTGTCAGCATGTTACAGCAGTACCTCTCTCCTTCTTTTCAAAGTAAGTCTGATTAAAATAACTCACAATTCAACTATATGTGAAGTATTTATCAAACAATACTATTGCCTTCATATACATGTCAGTGAACTGTGAAATAATTTTGTGAATATATTATAATTACTCCAGCTCAACCTAACACGGTACTTCCAGTTTCCAAACTAACCCACTACACAAATATAGTGGATCTAACTAATCATATAAATTCACTATCATTCCAGATAACACTCAATCCTATAGTGTTTATCCTCCAAGATAGTAAAACAAGCATACTATTTGTAAAGAACAAATCTCCTACTGAGATGCATAAGAGGGAACTATTTGAGCCTGACAGCTAGATTCTTTAGAGCAGACCATTCTTCTGATGAAAAATTGTTGAAGGTATCAGTTGTATGGGAGCTAGTAGATCTATTCATGTCATCAAGAGTTAATCTTGTGAGGACGTGATGAGTTTATATACAGTTATCCCTCATCGAGAGGGTATTCAGGCGGTCGCTTTCCAACTTAACCGTTATCCATATGTGGGACCTCCTCCTGAAGTATTATTGCAACTTTTGGAAACCTAAAACAGAAGAATATAGTGCAGATAAATGAGGGAAAGGAGTTGGATGAAGAAATGTATACGTAACAGGTATCCTACTCACTTGGTAGTAAGCACTGATGTGCAATACAAGCAGGCCGAGTCCAAAGAGTCACTCAGCAGACTCACCAGGCACCTGGAACAGATGGTCTTTGTTGTCCCGGCAACAAGAGTATCAGGAGCGGTGGGGTTCCCAAAAGATTTCTTTGCTGTTTCACAACTGTTGTTTAATGAAGGCACAATCTCTGCTTGTTTAGCAGCAGCAGCACTTAGAACAGAAGTGCAAATGGACGTCAAACACAATGCATCAAATGTTTCAGCAATAATCAGGAGTGCAGCAGCAGTGAAACAAATTTGAAGGAGTTTAATACAGCTTAAAAGCATGTAAAAACAAGCAACGCATTTCTCTGTGTCCCAGCACGGTTTCATCAGGCTATAAACTTAGTTTACAATGCTACTACACTTATAACGAATATTGACCAATCAAAATCTTGTACATTTACACACCCACAGCATACACAGCTGTAGAGCATAATGACGATCCTTAATACAAATAACCAAATGAGTGACTGTTTGAATAACAAGTTTCAGGGAGTATAATTTTGACATTCTCACAGGACAATAGAATCCAAACCTACAGTAAAAGTATAGTGTTAAATATTGATAATTTATATCCAGATTGTGTGATTCTATATAAACGTCATGTTTCCCTAACAACAAGTACACATAACCAAAACGAGGCTGACAGCAAGAGAAAGGGGAGGGGGTGATTTCGTGATAGGCATCCAATGTGTATCCAATAAGGATCTAGGGGGTGTGGTGATAAGGTCCGATACTATAACCAGGTAAACAAAAAATCCTGGCTACATTACGTTCCAAAATATAAACTCTATGGTTCACAATGCAGAGATACAGGGAGTGCAGAATTATTAGGCAAGTTGTATTTTTGAGGATTAATTTTATTATTGAACAACAACCATGCTCTCAATGAACCCAAAAAACTCATTAATATCAAAGCTGAATATTTTTGGAAGTAGTTTTTAGTTTGTTTTTAGTTTTAGCTATTTTAGGGGGATATCTGTGTGTGCAGGTGACTATTACTGTGCATAATTATTAGGCAACTTAACAAAAAACAAATATATACCCATTTCAATTATTTATTTTTACCAGTGAAACCAATATAACATCTCAACATTCACAAATATACATTTCTGACATTCAAAAACAAAACAAAAACAAATCAGTGACCAATATAGCCACCTTTCTTTGCAAGGACACTCAAAAGCCTGCCATCCATGGATTCTGTCAGTGTTTTGATCTGTTCACCATCAACATTGCGTGCAGCAGCAACCACAGCCTCCCAGACACTGTTCAGAGAGGTGTACTGTTTTCCCTCCTTGTAAATCTCACATTTGATGATGGACCACAGGTTCTCAATGGGGTTCAGATCAGGTGAACAAGGAGGCCATGTCATTAGATTTTCTTCTTTTATACCCTTTCTTGCCAGCCACGCTGTGGAGTACTTGGACGCGTGTGATGGAGCATTGTCCTGCATTAAAATCATGTTTTTCTTGAAGGATGCAGACTTCTTCCTGTACCACTGCTTGAAGAAGGTGTCTTCCAGAAACTGGCAGTAGGACTGGGAGTTGAGCTTGACTCCATCCTCAACCCGAAAAGGCCCCACAAGCTCATCTTTGATGATACCAGCCCAAACCAGTACTCCACCTCCACCTTGCTGGCGTCTGAGTCGGACTGGAGCTCTCTGCCCTTTACCAATCCAGCCACGGGCCCATCCATCTGGCCCATCAAGACTCACTCTCATTTCATCAGTCCATAAAACCTTAGAAAAATCAGTCTTGAGATATTTCTTGGCCCAGTCTTGACGTTTCAGCTTGTGTGTCTTGTTCAGTGGTGGTCGTCTTTCAGCCTTTCTTACCTTGGCCATGTCTCTGAGTATTGCACACCTTGTGCTTTTGGGCACTCCAGTGATGTTGCAGCTCTGAAATATGGCCAAACTGGTGGCAAGTGGCATCTTGGCAGCTGCACGCTTGACTTTTCTCAGTTCATGGGCAGTTATTTTGCGCCTAGGTTTTTCCACACGCTTCTTGCGACCCTGTTGACTATTTTGAATGAAACGCTTGATTGTTCGATGATCACGCTTCAGAAGCTTTGCAATTTTAAGAGTGCTGCATCCCTCTGCAAGATATCTCGCTATTTTTGACTTTTCTGAGCCTGTCAAGTCCTTCTTTTGACCCATTTTGCCAAAGGAAAGGAAGTTGCCTAATAATTATGCACACCTGATATAGGGTGTTGATGTCATTAGACCACACCCCTTCTCATTACAGAGATGCACATCACCTAATATGCTTAATTGGTAGTAGGCTTTTGAGCCTATACAGCTTGGAGTAAGACAACATGCATAAAGAGGATGATGTGGTCAAAATACTCATTTGCCTAATAATTCTGCACTCCCTGTATGTTCTACAAACTATTATGACCCCCTACACTCGAATATAGTGCATACCAACGATCATTCAAGGGCGCGTAGTATATCTAAAAAAACACACCCATCAAGGGATGTGGCAAACAATATGTTAGCCAATCAGAATAGGGGGGAGTGATACCACAGAGATCTCTCTATATCGCCAAGCGCAATCATTTCCCAAAGCAGCTAGACTAAACCACATTCATATGCATTAAGTTTCAACACTCACTACGGGGTGACCTAATAGATCACAACACACACACCACAGAAAAATAGAGCAGTCAGTGCTGGAACAACCATACAAATAGGATATATCAAAGGCAGCATCCAAACGTCACAATATATATCGCCAGACTGCTCTATTTTTCTGTGGTGTGTATGTTGTGATCTATTAGGTCGCCCAGTAGTGAGTGTTGAAACTTAATGCATATGAATGTAGTTTAGTCTAAACCATAGAGTTTATATTTTGGAACGTAATGTAGCCAGGATTTTTTGTTTACCTGGTTATATTATCGGACCTTATCACCACACCTCCTAGATCCTTTTTGGATACACATTGGATGCCTATCAGGAAATCACCCCCTCAACTTTTTCTTGCTGTCAGTCTCATTTTGGTTATGTGTACTTGTTGTTAGGGAAACATGACGATTATATAGAATCACACAATCTGGATATAAATTATCGATATTTAACACTATGGCCTCTATTTAACACGCTCCGAATGGAGCTTGATGGCCCCTGTTTCTGGCGAGTCTTCAGACTCACCAGAAACAGCAGTTATGAAGCAGCAGTCACAAAGACCGCTGCTCCATAACCTGTCCGACTGCTCTGAGCAGGTGGACAGACACCCCCCTGCTGGCGGCCTATTGGTCGCGAGTCTGCAGGGAAAGCATTGCACCAGCAGCTCTTGCGAGCTGCTGGTGCAATGCTGAATATAGCGAGCGTATTGCTCGCTGTATTCAGCGAGGTCTGTCTGACCTGATACGCACTGTCGAATCATGTCGGATAGACCTTGATAACTTGGGGCCTATACTTTTACTGTAGGTTTGGATTCTATTGTCCTGTGAGAATGTCAAAATTATACTCCCTGAAACTTGTTATTCAAACAGTCACTCATTTGGTTATTTGTATTAAGGATCGTCATTATGCTCTACAGCTGTGTATGCTGTGGGTGTGTAAATGTACAAGATTTTGATTGGTCAATATTCGTTATAAGTGTAGTAGCATTGTAAACTAAGTTTATAGCCTGATGAAACCGTGCTGGGACACAGAGAAACACGTTGCTTGTTTTTATATTCTTTTAAGCTGTATTAAACTACTTCGAATTTGTTTCACTGCTGCTGCACTATTGATTATTGCTGAAACATTTGATGCATTGTGTTTGACGCCCATTTGCACTTCTGTTCTAAGTGCTGCTGCTGCTAAACTAGCAGAGATTGTGCCTTCATTAAACAACAGTTGCAAAACAGCAAAGAAATCTTTTGGGAACCCCACCACTCCTGATACTCTTGTTGCCGGGACAACAAAGACCATCTGTTCTAGGTGCCTGGTGAGTCTGCCGAGCGACTCTTTGGCCTGCTTGTATTGCACATCAGTGTTTACTACCATTTATCTGCACTTTGTGGCACCCTCTGTCTCTTCTGTTTTAGATTCTCATCTTGTATCAGGGCACGACATACCAGAGGAGCTGCCTGGAAACTATTGTGTGGACATTGCTACATATCCGCCATATGTGGCGTTCGCTCTGATCTAACTGGAGAGGAAATTTACACCTCGCTACACCTAAATACAGAGGCAACCTTCCCATAACCCAGCAACGCCAGAGGAGGTAAGGGATATTGGTAGTCCGGTTAGGGGGAGTATCATTTCATTTTGTTCCACGTATGAAGTTTTAACCGCTCTGACACACAGAGAACTTTTTAATAGTATTTAAAATCCTTTCGGATACAGTTTTTAATATAGTTGTGGCCACAACTTTCAACTTTGCTCTCAGAAGATCGTCACAGATCAATCTTTTAATACATACCACTTTGTTATCCTGTTCAGGAACTTTTATGATATACGGACACTTGTATGCTCTATACGAACACTTGTATGCCTAGTAGGAATTCTATTTCACAGGAAAACAGCTGCTATATGTTGCAATTTCTTGTATATGTATTAACAATTTATATTGTGACAGCTTGAATATTGTTACAGCAAACATTGTTACAACTTTTATTGCATATTTTTAAACAGTAAAACAGTAAAATATATTTTTTCATACCGTATCTGTCTCCACTTAAATTTTAGTTGGTGAAATAGAAATAACGCAATATATACATTTGGTAACGGATATACCAACTAACTATAGCTACATAAGACTTATATACACAGCACATGTGCACTTTTCAGCACACATATTTAAGAGCTCACATAATTAAGAGCACACTTCCAGCACTGTCTTCAACGCATTATAGATGTACTATATTCATGTTAATAATTGATTGCAAGCTATATAGTAGTTAGAAACTCTATACATTTGTGCTTCCGAGCACACATATTCATGAGTACATTTTCAGTACTGAACCATTATCCCCAATTATATGTACATTGACTCTCACGCAATCACCATTAGAGCAATCATCATCACTAGATGAAATAGAATTAACACTACACTCCTATTCACTGCTATATATATGTACATATACATATAAGCATTATAACAGTCATGGAAACATTTCACAATAATTTTTGTATCACATTATTTATATATATATATATATATATATATATATTGCACACTACCTAGATAGTCCAACTCACAGCTCTCTTTTGAGCGCTCCCCAACCCCCTTTTTGGTGCAGATAGTATATCCGTTTGATCATATATCATTTTGGAAACCTGTCTTACTACAAATTATTTCGAACATCAATTTTTCTTACAACTAACCGAGACAGCAATGTGGTCCAATGTGGCACAATCTTATGCAAATTTATTTATGTCCTTCTTTGAATAATTTGGTACTGATTTGTTTAAGATAGACAAGATCACCTTTTTTAAAAGGTACATTGACGATCTGTTCCTATTATGAATAGGAACCCCCGGATGAACTGGAAATATGGCTCTCACAGCTGAATGCGACTCATCCTGCATTAACATTCAAAATGCAATATAACAAACAACAGATCGATTTCTTGGATGTGAGGCTTTATAAAATCATTGACAAACTCCAATCTACCCTTAACTGTAAGGATACCGACCGGAATGCACTCTTAAATTTCTCTAGTTGTCATCTACCAGCACTCAAAAAGGCCTTACCTAAGTCTCAATTTCCTAGAGTGCTGAGGAACAATACAGAAGAGAGGAATAGGGATGAACGCAAGAAATGAGAGAACGCTTCCAGACACGCAGTTATCCTATTAAACTCCTGGAAAGACAATGTATCCAGATATGTATCCAGATATTAGGATATCAAAAAAGACTCCGGATACCAGCAGAATGACTTTATTCCAGTGACAAAAAAGCCATACCAGATATTATCAACAAACATTGCGAGATTGTTAACACCGATAAATCATTGCCTTTATTACGGACACTGCCCCCACGGATGGGTTACAGAAGGGCTAGATCTCTACTGGATTTTCTAGTGAAAACAGACCCAGTACAATGTTACAGAAAGACTACCAGGATGGACACTAAGAAACCGGGGGTCTTTCACTGCTTAGGTTGTGTGACTTGTGGAGGGCTTATTACAGACACCTCATTCACACATCCCCATAAGAGAAAAATCTATAGACATCAATATCGACTCACCTGTACTACCACGTATATTATATATCTTCTACATTGCATTTGTGGACTGTATTATGTAGGAAAGACCTCTGATGACCTACGGACATGGATGGCAAACCATTGCTCCACGATCCATATGGCTTTAAAAAAGGGAACTTCAGAACAACCTGTGGCATGACACTTCCTGGACTTACAACATAAAATAACGGATCTGAAATACACCATTATCGATCACGTTCCACCGATGAATAGATGGGGTGACCGCAACAAAGTGCTGCTACAAAGAAAAGCAAAGTGGACATTCTACTTGGATACGCTAGTACCCAGGGGTTTAAATACCCACCTTGAATGGCAGGTGTTCTTATAACCTCCAGTTCTATGAGATCCATGATCCATTTGTCCACTTATTAATATGAGAGATATATATATATAGCCATAGCTTATTAATTTTATATCTTAGTATAGATAAGATTAGTCATTTTAGCAAGTGCTATGCCTTTAACATGGCAATTTTGGGTTAAATATATTCTAGGGGCTATTTATCATACTTCTAATATTGAAGCGTAGCCTTGACCTATATTTTAATTAGTATGCCATTTTTTCTTATCTAGATATTTGTAATGCCACAAGTATATTATGGTTGAAATCAGCATCGACTCATCATGGGGGCTTTTCACATTGGCAACATAGGTTCTCCGCCTATAAGCGTATTTGTATTTATGTTACCATGGTAACCACTGAGATACAAATGTAGCCACTGTGATACATCTTTTGCCTCGCCACTAGTTTCTATTATTTCCTATGTCTGATTGTCTAATCCTTATATTATTACAGCAATTCCTGCTGTTTGTTATGCTATTTAAGTTTTGTTAACACAGTTTGGTTTTGTTTCACACTAGTTTTATTGTATGCAGACTCACGCTGTCCCGGATGGATACGCTCACGTTGGGGGCGGATCTACTGGGGAGAACATAACGTCTTGCTGCTTTCACAGATGGTTATATGTTCGGTGGTGGGTAAGTGTATTTTATTCACTGTTTGTCTGAGGACGGGTTGGTTTACCCGAAAACATTCACGCTAAAAAAAATGACGATTGTATGTTTCAAAAGACCTTTGGAGTGCGCTTTTTCTGGAGATATATTAATAATTTTTGCTGCATCTAAGGCTGATGTTTGCTTTTATTCTGGAATGCACACTGTCTGAGTTTATATATATATATATATATATATATATATATATATATATATATATATATATACAGTACATACATTTATTTATATAGGAATATCTATTTAGAAATACTTGTACAGAACATTGGAATGTGAAATATTTACAGTAAATACACACTATAACACTTTATTAAATATAAATATTGCATACATTTTTTCTTTCAGGTTTTGACTGTAAAGGACTCCAATGCACTTCTATATTTGTGTATAGGTGTCTTTAAATACATATATACACATATAAATACATAAATAAATATGTAAACACACATTTACACACACACACACACACACACATATATATATATATATATATATATATATATACAGTATATACAGACACACACACATATTTAGATGTGTATATGTATGCATCTCAATGTTAAAGCTCTTTGTCTGCCTTTTTTTCCTAACTCCTGATATCTCATTCTTTGAGCCCTTAATAATGTTTTCGTGCAATTTTTTTAAAAAACATCTTTTATTGGATGCTGTTATCATGGGGTCTGGTGAACTGCTGGTGCAATACCGCCCTCTGCAGATTCGCGGCCAATCGGCTGCTAGCTGGGGGTGTCAATCAAGCTGATCGTATTCGATCGGGCTGATTGCTGTCCGCCACCTCAGAGGTGGGGGACGAGTTAAGGAGCAGCGGCTGCTTCTTAACTTCCGCTTCAGTCGGAACTGAAGTGGAGAGGGTCGGAAGCAGCATCCACTGCTTCATAAATAGACCCCTATGAGTGTAACTGTACTTTGTAATGTATTTTTGATGTGTTTTGTGACATTTGTTTGCTCTCAGGACGCTGTAATTATTCTAGCGTAAATCGGGATTGCGCTCATGCTTTCATGTTTACTTTCAACTTGTAGTACGAGCTGTAAACTCGATGCACCCAAACATCTGCAATAAAACCCTTTTGCTCTTGCTTAACTGTTAGCACGCCACTCGTAATCTGGCAGTAA
The DNA here is from genome assembly GCF_027579735.1 of Bombina bombina. NCBI lineage: Eukaryota > Metazoa > Chordata > Amphibia > Anura > Bombinatoridae > Bombina > Bombina bombina. The sequence continues at coordinate 754,946,106 of NC_069504.1, forward strand.
ATGTAATCTACATAATCTCTCTCTCTCTTTATAATCTCAGTTTGAATCATATCTTTAATACATGTGCACAGTTTTTAAAATAAGAAATACTTCTTACCAATTTTGCAATTTTCTTTTTTATGCAAATAGATGTTTTTAAGATTTATTTATTCTATGACATTGGAAGGGCTTTGCTTCTTTTCTATTTGCTTACATCAAATATCTCCCTTTTGTCTTCTGTAAACCGTAACATCTAGAAAGGTACCACATTCCTCCACAAGATGTTTAGCTGCTAATAAATTCTACTGCAGGCTAGAATTAGAATTTCACCACATGTAATTTCTAATCGGGTTATATACGCCATCTATAGGATTTAAGCATATAAAAAATTCTGTTTACCTCTATTACACCTAGATTACGAGTTTTGCGCTATACCCAGTGCATAAAGAACACAATAAAATGAGCGGTACTACACTTTCCATAGCCCTACCATTACGAGTTACTTAAAAAACCTCCTTTTGCAGTGTGGTATGGTGCGTTAAGCTCCATACTGCACAAAAGCCAAGGACTGAGTTTACGTGCTCGTGCACGCTTTCCCCCATAGACATCAATGAGGAGAGAGTGTTAGAAAAAACTAACACCTGTGATCGCGGAATGGCAAATCGCATTACAGCGATTTGCCATTCCGCGATCACATGGGGAAAAGAAAGCTATGTTTAAACCTAACACCCTAACATAAACACCTAGTCTAAACACCCCTAATCCATGGTCCCCCGACATTGCCAACACTAAATAAAGTTATTAACCCCTAATCCACCGCTCCCCGACAACGCCAACACTAAATAAACCTATTAACCCCTAAACCGCAAGCCCCTACATCGCAAATAATAAATAAACCTATTAACCCCTAAACCTCCAGCCCCCCACATCATAACTAATAAACTAAACCTATTAACCCCTTAAACGTCAGACCCCCACATCGCAAAACACTAAATTAAACTATTAACCCATAAACCTAACACCCCCTAACTTTAAATTAAAAGTTACAATATAACTATCTTAAAATAAATAAAAACTTACCTGTGTAATAAAAAAAAACTAAGATTAAACCATAAGTTAACCTAACATTACTATTCTAATAAAATAAAATAAAACTACCAATTAAAATTCCTAAATTACATGATTAAAAAAACCTAACACTAGAAAAAAAAAATAAAAAAAAAAAATTACAAATTTAAAAAACCCTAATACTAGGAATATTTTTTTTAAATCTAACATTACAAAAAATACAAAACTAAGATTACAATAAATAATAAACGAAATTATCAAAAATAAAAACAATTACACCCTATTAAAATAAAAAAGCCCCCCCAAAATAAAAACACCCCCAACCTACAAAAGACTACAAATAGCCCTTAAAATGGCCTTTGTAGGGCACTGCCCTAAGTTAAACTGCTCTTTTACATACAAAAAATAACAAAGTCCCCCCCTACAGTAAAACCCCTCACCCAACCTACCCCCCAAAATAAAAAAACCTAAGTAAAAAAAACCTAAGCTACCCATTGCCCCAAAAGGGGCATTTGTATGGGCTTTGCCCTTAAAAGGGGATTCAGTTATTTTACAGTCCCCAAAGCCCTAATCTTAAAAAAATAAAAAAATAAAACGGTTTGTGAAGTCCGGACATCCATCTCCATCTAGACGGGAAGTCTTCATCCAGGTGGCGACATCTTCATCCATCCCAGGGGCATCTTCTATCTTCATCCCGGCGGCATGGAACAGAGCTATCTGGGGACGGCGATGACATCCTGTGCGGAGCGTCCTCTTCATACAATCACCGCCGTACACTGAAGTTGAATACAAGGTAACCGTTTAAAAATGGCGTACCTTGCATTCCTATTGGCTTCAAATTCAAATCAGCCAATAGGATGAGAGTTACTGAAACATGTTTTGAGTGAGGAATGGAGGGTTGCATTAAGGCTAAAATGCTTGTGTTACAGTCTATACTGCCGCGACTCGTAATATGTGTTACCAGCCGTTTCACTCGCAATGGCCAATTTTTCAGTGGTATAGCCTTCCCGCACTGTAATGCAAAACTCGTAATCTAGGCCTTAGTTATTTAAATATAAATCAATCAGTAAATAGTGACTAGAACCTTAAAGGGACATAAAACACAAAAAAAATCTTTCATGATTTAGGTAGAACATACAATTTTAAACAACTTTCCAGTTTAGTTCTATTATCAAAGTTGCTTCCTTCTCTTGGTATAATTTGTTGAAGGAGCAGCAATGCTCCAACACATTTGCTGCTCCTGAGCTTTCCTAGATAGACCTTTCAGGAAAGCATAACAAGGGAATGAAGTAAATTAAATAATAGAAGTAAATTGGAAAGTTGCTTAAAATTGTATTATCTATCTAAATCATGAAAGAAAAAATGCCGGTTTCATGTACCTTTAACACACTATAAGCAAACCACATCAAAACACCACAATTTTCAGGTGAATGTCTTTTATTTTTTTTAAGAGTGGATGGATAACAGCTATTTTAACAGAAATCTTCAGGTTGGTTCCTCAAAACGAGAAAAGGAAAACCATAATGTGAAACTGTAAAATTTAATGATATACAGCAATACAGCTGAGCAAACCTACTCACATGCTGCCAAGCTTCAATAGCTATAGCAATAGCAATAACTTATATATATACTTTGAAATGCGTAAGGTTTTAACTGTGGGCTTCATTTCTTTGAAATGAAAATGATAATGCACTTCAACTTGTTTAATTCTGGACTAAATGTGGACTCTGGGGGCGCGATCCGATATAGATCGCAGTTTGCGGCGCAAGCGAGGGAACCGGCGTTGCCCGCAGTTTCAGCTCGCAACTCGAGCTATCCCATATAAGTCGCCGTCAGATGCTAACGTGCCGTAAGTCTGACAAACCAGCGATGTCCAGAAATCTGCGTAAGTACAAATTTCTGGCGTCGCCAGTGACTTGCGGCACGTTAGAAACTGCCGGCACCTATAAAACCTGACTAAAGTCTAAAACACCCGCACTGTCTAACACGCCTCCCTAACATAGCCCGACAAGTCTAACACGCCTCCCTAACATAGCCCGACAAGTCTAACACGCCTCCCTAACATAGCCCGCACTGTCTAACCCTCTATCCGCTATCCCCCCTCACTATCCTAACAATAAAAAAGCTATTAACCCCTAAACCGCCGCTCCCGTACCCCGCCGCAACCTAATAAAGTTATTAACCCCTAAACCGCCGCTCCCGTACCCCGCCGCCAGCTATATTATATCTATAACCCCCTAAAGTGAGCCCCTAACACCGCCGCCATCTATATTAAAATTATTAACCCCCAATGTAAGCCCCTTACACCGCCGCCATCTCTATTAAAATGATTAACCCCTAATTTAATCTACCTACCCCGCCGCCAGCTATATTATCTATATTAACCCTAAGTATATTATAGTTAATATAGGTATTACATTATATATATTAACTATATTAACCCTAATTATATTAGGGTTAATATAGTTAATATAGTTACTATAGTATTTATATTAACTATATTAACTCTATCTAACCCTAACACCCCTAACTAAATTCTTATTAAATAAATCTAATTCATATTATAAACTAAAATATTCCTATTTAAATCTAAATACTTACCTATAAAATAAACCCTAAGATAGCTACAATATAATTAATAATTACATTGTAGCTATGTTAGGGTTAATATTTATTTTACAGGTAAATTGTTAATTATTTTAACTAGGTATAATAGATATTAAATAGTTATTAACTATTTAATATCTACCTAGTTAAAATAATTACCCAATTACCTGTAAAATAAATCCTAACCTAAGTTACAAATACACCTACACTATCAATAAATTAAATAAACTACAAACATCTATCTAAAAATACAATTAAATTAACTAAACTAAATTACAAAAAAAAAAAAACACTAAATTACAAAAAATAAAAAAAGATTACAAGATTTTTAAGCTAATTACACCTATTCTAAGCCCCCTAATAAAATAATAAACCCCCAAAATAAAAACAATTCCCTGCCCTATTCTAAATTAAACAAATTTCAAAGCTCTTTACCTTACCAGCCCTTAAAAGGGCCTTTTGTGGGGCATGCCCCAAATAATTCAGCTCTTTTGCATACAAATACAATACCCCCCCCCCATTACAACCCACCACCCACATACCCCTATTCTAAAACCACCCAAACCCCCCTTAAAAAAGCCTAACACTACCCCCCTGAAGATCTCCCTACCTTGTCTTCACCACACCGGGCCGAACTCCTGATCCGATCCGGGCGATGTCTTCCTCCAAGCGGCAAAGAAGAATTCTTCCTCCGGCGATGTCTTCCTCCAAGCGGCAAAGAAGAATTCTTCCTCCGGCGACGTCTTCCTCCAAGCGGCAGCAAAGTCTTCATTCTTCCGGCGGCATCTTCAATCTTCTTTCTTCGCTCCGCCGCTGCGGAGCATCCATCCCGGCCGACTACTGAACTTGGAATGAGGTACCTTTAAATGACGTCATCCAAGATGGCGTCCGCCGAATTCCGATTGGCTGATAGGATTCTATCAGCCAATCAGAATTAAGTTAAAAAAATCTGATTGGCTGATTGAATCAGCCAATCAGATTCAAGTTCAATCCGATTGGCTGATCCAATCAGCCAATCAGATTGAGCTCGCATTCTATTGGCTGTTCCGATCAGCCAATAGAATGCGAGCTCAATCTGATTGGCTGTTCGGATCAGCCAATCGGATTGAACTTGAATCTGATTGGCTGATTCAATCAGCCAATCAGATTTTTCTAACTTAATTCCGATTGGCTGATAGAATCCTATCAGCCAATCGGAATTCGGCGGACGCCATCTTGGATGACGTCATTTAAAGGTACCTCATTCGTAGTACAGCAGTCGGCCGGGATGGATGCTCCGCGGCGGCGGAGCGAAGAAAGAAGATTGAAGATGCCGCCGGAGGAATGAAGACTTTGCTGCCGCTTGGAGGAAGACGTCGCCGGAGGAAGAATTCTTCTTTGCCGCTTGGAGGAAGACATCGCCGGAGGAAGAATTCTCTTTGCCGCTTGGAGGAAGACATCGCCCGGATCGGATCCGGAGTTCGGCCCGGTGTGGTGAAGACAAGGTAGGGAGATCTTCAGGGGGGTAGTGTTAGGCTTTTTTAAGGGGGGTTTGGGTGGTTTTAGAATAGGGGTATGTGGGTGGTGGGTTGTAATGGGGGGGGGATTGTATTTGTATGCAAAAGAGCTGAATTCTTTGGGGCATGCCCCACAAAAGGCCCTTTTAAGGGCTGGTAAGGTAAAGAGCTTTGAAATTTGTTTAATTTAGAATAGGGCAGGGAATTTTTTTTATTTTGGGGGTTTATTATTTTATTAGGGGGCTTAGAATAGGTGTAATTAGCTTAAAAATCTTGTAATCTTTTTTTTATTTTTTGTAATTTAGTGTTTGTTTTTTTTTGTAATTTAGTTTAGTTAATTTAATTGTATTTTTAGATAGATGTTTGTAGTTTATTTAATTTATTGATAGTGTAGGTGTATTTGTAACTTAGGTTAGGATTTATTTTACAGGTAATTGGGTAATTATTTTAACTAGGTAGATATTAAATAGTTAATAACTATTTAATATCTATTATACCTAGTTAAAATAATTAACAATTTACCTGTAAAATAAATATTAACCCTAACATAGCTACAATGTAATTATTAATTATATTGTAGCTATCTTAGGGTTTATTTTATAGGTAAATATTTAGATTTAAATAGGAATATTTTAGTTTATAAATGAATTAGATTAATTTAATATAAATTTAGTTAGGGGTGTTAGGGTTAGATAGAGTTAATATAGTTAATATAAATACTATAGTAACTATATTAACTATATTAACCCTAATATAATTAGGGTTAATATAGTTAATATATATAATGTAATACCTATATTAACTATAATATACTTAGGGTTAATATAGATAATATAGCTGGCGGCGGGGTAGGTAGATTAAATTAGGGGTTAATCATTTTAATAGAGATGGCGGGGGTGTAAGGGGCTTACATTAGGGGTTAATAATATTAATATAGCTGGCGGCGGTATAGGGGGATTAGATTAGGGGTTAATAATTTTTATATAGGTGGCGGCGGTGTAAGGGGTGAGATTAGGGGATAGATAAGGTAGATGGCGGCGGTTTTAGGTGCTCACAGTAGGGGGTTAGTTTATGTAGATGGCGGCGGGGTCCGGGAGCGGCGGTTTAGGGGTTAATAACTTTATTAGTGATTTCGGGGAGGGGGGGATCGCGGTTGACAGGTAGATAGACATTGCGCATGCGTTAGGTGTTAGGTTTATTTTAGCAGATCGCGGTTGACAGGGAGATAGACATTGCGCATGCGTTAGGTGTTAGGTTTATTTTAGAAGATCGCGGTTGACAGGGAGATAGACATTGCGCATGCGTTAGGTGTTAGGTTTATTTTAGCAGCCAGTTTAGGAAGTTACGGGTCTCCAATAGTCAGCGTAAGGCTTCTTACGGCTGCTTTTTGTGGCGAGGTGAAAATGGAGTAAGTTTTCTCCATTTTCGCCATGTAAGTCCTTACGCTGCATATTGGATACCAAACTGCGCGGGTTTGGTATACCTGCCTATAGCCCAAAAAACTACGGGCGACGGCAGAAATATACGCGCGTAACTTCTAGGTTACGCCGTATATAGGATACCAAACCCGCGCAAATATTGGCGTCGCCGGCTTTTGCGGGCGACGATTTTTATCGGATCGACCCCTGGATTCTTAACACATTATCAAAATTTTTTGTAATGTACTTTCATTTAGTCAATTACATTGTATATTCCACATTCTTCATGCATAGGTACACAGGTAAGTCTATGTCCACGCTTTTGTCTTTTTTAACTTTTGTATTCCCCCTGTATATACAATTTCTTTATTAGGGATGTTTCTAAAAATTTTAAATTTAAAACGAATTTTGATACATTCATTCGTTCTAATCGAATTTCGAATGTTTATATAACATTCTAACATTCTATTTTCGAATTTTCATTTTCGAATTTTTCAATAAAATTCAAAAATATTCGTTCGAATAATAGAATGTTTAGCTATGTATTCATTCAATTTCGAAATGTAATATTCAAATTCGAATATGACATTCAAATTCGAAATAGTATTTCTAGTCTACAACTGTGTTTAATAAATGTAATATTCGAATTTGAATGCTACATTCGAATTTGAATGTCACATTCGAATTTGAAATAGTATTTCTAGTCTAGTACTGTGTTTTAAATGTAATATTCGAATTTGAATGTGACATTCGAATTTGAATGTCACATTCGAATTTGAAATAGTATTTCTAGTCTAATACTGTGTTTTTTAAATGTAATATTCAATTCGAATGTGATATTCGATTCGAATGTGATATTGATTCGAATGTGACATTCGAATTCGAAATAGTATTTCTAGTCTAATACTGTGTTTTATAAATGTAATATTCGAATTTGAATGTGACATTTCAAATTCGAATGTCACATTCGAAAACTGTAAATAACATTCGAAAATCGAATTTTTAAGAATATTCGTTCTTATCAACATTCTATTATGTAAATTGAATTTCTACAAAAAAAAAATAAGCCGTTATGGCTAAATAAAAATGTGTTAAAAGAAATTAGGAAAAAACGTAGGGCATTTAAATTATTAAAAGAAAATAGCACAGACTCAGCATACAATATTTATAAGGAATGTAACAAAGCATGCAAAAAAGCAATCAAATTAGCCAAAATTGAAAATGAAAAATTAATTGCCAAGGATTCTAAGTCTAACCCTAAAAGGTTCTTTAAGTACATAAATAGCAAAAAATCTAAGAAGGATAATATAGGTACATTAAAATGTGTGGAGGGTAGCATGATAAATAATGACAGGGAAAAGGCTGAGGTACTAAACCAGTTTTTTTCTTCAGTATACACAAGAGAGGAACCATTGAATGATACTTTGGAACAGAATAGAACATGCCAGTCCATACCACTAACTGGGTTTTGTTTAGAGGATATCAGGAAAAAACTAAAAAATATTAAGGTAAATAAAACTCCAGGCCCAGATGGAATACACCCAAGGGTGTTAAGTGAACTTAGCACTGTTATAGACAAACCTTTACTCTTAATTTTTCAAGACTCATTATCCTCAGGCATGGTACCCCAGGATTGGCGTAAAGCTGATGTGGTGCCACTCTTCAAAAAGGGAAGCAGGGATGATCCAGGAAGCTATAGACCAGTTAGTCTGACATCAATAGTGGGGAAGATATTTGAAGGGATTATAAGGGATTATATTGATGAGCATATTCGTGTAAACAAGATTATGAGTTCTAATCAGCATGGCTTTAGGAGAAATAGATCATGTCAAACTAATCTAATTAGATTCTACGAGGAAGTAAGTAAAAATATAGATAAAGGGGAATCAGTTGATGTGATATACTTAGATTTTGCAAAGGCATTCGATACAGTGCCACATGAGAGATTAATGCACAAAATTAAGGGACTGGGAATAGCTGAAAATGTTAGCTCATGGATAAATAACTGGATAAAAGATAGGGAGCAACGAGTAGCAGTAAATGGATCATACTCAGATTGGACAAAGGTAATCAGTGGCGTCCCCCAGGGATCAGTACTGGGCCCTGTTCTTTTTAATATTTTTATAAATGACTTGGAGCAAGGATTAAATAGCGACATCTCTATTTTTGCAGATGATACTAAGTTAAGTAAGGTCATTAGGTCAGAGCAGGATGAACTCTCTTTGCAAAGGGATTTGCGAAAATTAGAACTATGGGCAAGTGAATGGAAAATGAGATTTAATACGGAAAAATGTAAGGTTCTACATTTTGGAAGTAAAAATAAGCAGGCTATGTATTTTTTAAATGGGACAAGACTTAGCCAAACACAGGAGGAAAGGGATTTGGGAGTAGTAATAGATAACAAGCTAAAAATGAGTGCACAATGCAGGGCAGCGGCTTCAAAGGCTAATAAGATACTAGCATGTATTAAAAGAGGCATTGATTCAAGGGAGGAAACCATAATTCTGTCATTATATAAAGCCCTGGTAAGACCTCACCTTGAGTTTGGAGTGCAGTTCTGGGGACCGATTGCTAAAAAAGATATTGCAGAACTAGAAAAAGTTCAGAGAAGGGCCACAAAGCTAATAAGGGGATTGGAGAAATTAACCTATGAGGAGAGGCTAGCCAAACTGGGTCTGTTCTCTTTAGAAAAAAGGCGCTTGAGAGGTGACATGATTACTTTATATAAATATATTCAAGGCCCATATACAGAGATGGCAGAAGCTCTTTTTATTCCAAGAAAATTGGTTCTGACAAGAGGTCATAATTTAAGGTTGGAGGAAAGGAGATTTAATCTCCTGCAACGGAAACGTTTTTTCACTGTAAGAGCAATAAAATTGTGGAACTCATTACCAAAGGAGGTAGTGAATGCCAATACCATAGATACATTTAAAAATAGTCTGGATAAATTTCTGTATATAAACAAAATTCATGGATATGATTGCTAGTATTAAATGGGTCACATTTTAATGGGGTTATTTAAGCTTAACTGGAGCTTTTTGTAAGTATTTTAGATTTGTATAGGTTGAACTCGATGGACTTCAGTCTTTTTTCAACCTTATCTACTATGTTACTATGTTACAATAGCATTCGTTCTAACATTCGAATTTGAATATAAACACAATCGCCCATCCCTAATCTTTATAGATATTGATTCAATGTTGATATATAACTTTATGTCAGTATATGCTCTATGTATAGCTATATATTTCCCCTGACTGTTCTCCTACACTGGACACTGTCTGCCTGTTACCTAAGCCCCCCTCATGATTTTTACGACACCTCCTCCTCTCCCTGCACTTTCTGTCTTCTTAGCTATTCTGCGTTTTAAGATATAATCTGTAAATTCCATTGAATAGGTCAGTATTGCTTCAGACTTGATAAAGGAAGGAACTCTTCAGAAAGCTTGTCATCTTATAAATGTATAGTTAGTCCAATAATAAAAAAAGTATCATTGCTCAATGCAATACTCTTGTTTTTTTCTATCTATCTATCTATCTATCTATCTATCTATCTATCTATCTATCTAAATATATATATATATATATATATATATATATATATATATTTAACTATTACCAGAAAGCATGCGTTATGGTCTATAAACCATAACAACTAGAAAGCGCTCAGGTTACTGTGATGATTATATATATATATATATATATATATATATATATAGATATATATAGATATATATGTATAGATATATAGGTATAGATATATACAGATATATGTAGGAATATCTATTTATATATACTTAAAACATTCTGCTGTGTAAAGAACAATGGAATGTGAAATATTTACAGTAAATACATTTAGGTAGATTACGAGTTGTGCGTTCATCTTTTAATGCTGAAAAAAATGGTAATTTCAGCGTTAAAACAGCAACGCAGCCATTACAAGTCTTGTCGGTATAGCTGTACGGCAAGCCTTTTAGCCTTTAACGCAGCATCAGTCCCGCACTCGTAAAAATTACGTTTTTTCATGGGACCTCCATAGCGCAGCCATTAAGAGTTTTGCGTTGAGGCTAAAAAGCTTGCGTTACACCTTATAATGACAAGATCCATGCCGCCATCTGAGACCAGTAGTTATGGGTTTTATGCAACAAAACTGTTACATAAAACTCATAACTAAAGTGTTACAAAAAGTACACTAAACACCCATACACTACATATTAACCTCTAAACCGAGGCCCTTCCGCATTGCAAATACTATATGCAAGTTATTAACCCCTAATCTGCTGCTCCCAACATCGCCAACACTAATAACATTTATAAACCCCTGTTCAGCCGCTCCCTGACATCATCACCACTATAATAAAGTTATTAACCCCTAAACTGCACCCCTCCCGCATCGCAAACACTATTTAAATATACTAACTCCTAATCTGCCATCCACCCACATCGCCCCCACTACACTTAAGTCATTAACCCCTGCACCGCCACCACTAGAATAAACCTATTAACCCTTAAACCGCAAGACCCCACAACAAAATATACTAAATTAAACTATTAACCCCTAAACCGAAAGCCCCCCACATCGCAATAAACTAATTTAAACTAGTAACCCCTAAACCTAAAGCCCCCTAACTTTATATTAAAATTACAATTTCCCTATCTTAAATTAAATTAAAACTTACCTGTCAAATTAAAAAAACTAAGTTTAAACAAACAATTAAACTAATATAACTATTAAACTAAATATAAACTAACTACCAATTAAAGTAAACTAAAATACACTTTAAAAAAATCCTAACACTACTATAAAAATTAATACAAAGTATCTAATTACAAAAAACTACATTTACACTAAATTACGAAAAATAACAAACCAACGGCTAGATTTAGAGTTTTGTCGGTAACGACCCACGTAGCTAACGCTGGCTTTTTTCTGGCCGCACCTTTAAAATAACTCTGGTATTGAGAGTCCACAGAATGTCAGCGTTAGGCTCCAAAAAAGGAGCGTAGAGCATATTTAACGCAACTGCAACTCTCGATACCAGAGTTGCTTACGGACGCGGCCAGCCTCAAAAACGTGCTCGTGTACGATTTCCACATAGGAAACAATGGGGCTGTTTGAGCTGAAAAAAAACCTAACACCTGCAAAAAAGCCGCGTTCAGCTCCTAACGCAGCCCCATTGTTTGCTATGGGGAAACACTTCCTACGTCTGCACCTAACACTCTAACATGTACCCCGAGTCTAAACACCCCTAACCTTACACTTATTGACCCCTAATCTGCCGCCCCCGCTATCGCTGACCCCTGCATATTATTATTAACCCCTAATCTGCCGCTCCGTAAACCGCCGCTACTTACATTATCCCTATGTACCCCTAATCTGCTGCCCTAACATCGCCGACCCCTATATTATATTTATTAAACCCTAATCTGCCCCCCACAACGTCGCCTCCACCTGCCTACACTTATTAACCCCTAATCTGCCGACCGGACCGCACCGCTATTATTATAAAGTTATTAACCCCTAATCCGCCTCACTAACCCTATAATAAATAGTATTAACCCCTAATCTGCCCTCCCTAACATCGCCGACACCTAACTTCAATTATTAACCCCTAATCTGCCGACTGGAGCTCACCGCTATTCTAATAAATGTATTAACCCCTAAAGCTAAGTCTAACCCTAACACTAACACCCCCCTAAATTAAATATAATTTAAATCTAACGAAATTAATTAACTCTTATTAAATAAATTATTCCTATTTAAAGCTAAATACTTACCTGTAAAATAAATCCTAATATAGCTACAATATAAATTATATTTATATTATAGCTATTTTAGGATTAATATTTATTTTACAGGTAACTTTGTATTTATTTTAACCAGGTACAATAGCTATTAAATAGTTAAGAACTATTTAATAGCTAAAATAGTTAAAATAATTACAAATTTACCTGTAAAATAAATCCTAACCTAAGTTACAATTAAACCTAACACTACACTATCAATAAATTAATTAAATAAAATACCTACAATTATCTACAATTAAACCTAACACTACGCTATCAATAAATAAATTAAATACAATTCCTACAAATAAATACAATGAAATAAACTAACTAAAGTACAAAAAATAAAAAAGAACTAAGTTACAAAAAATAAAAAAATATTTACAAACATTAGAAATATATTACAACAATTTTAAACTAATTACACCTACTCTAAGCCCCCTAATAAAATAACAAAGCCCCCCAAAATAAAAAAAATGCCCTACCCTATTCTAAATTACTAAAGTTCAAAGCTCTTTTACCTTACCAGCCCTGAACAGGGCCCTTTGCGGGGCATGCCCCAAGATGTTCAGCTCTTTTGCCTGTAAAAAAAACCATACAATACCCCCCCCCAACATTACAACCCACCACCCACATACCCCTAATCTAACCCAAACCCCCTTAAATAAACCTAACACTAAGCCCCTGAAGATCTTCCTACCTTATCTTCACCATACCAGGTTCACCGATCGATCCAGAAGAGCTCCTCCGATGTCCTGATCCAAGCCCAAGCGGGGGGCTGAAGAGGTCCATGATCCGGCTGAAGTCATCATCCAAGCGGGAGCTGAAGAGGTCCATGATCCGGATGAAGTCTTCTATCAACGGCATCTTCAATCTTCTTTCTTCGGGAGCCATCATCTTCCATCCGACGCGGAACATCCTCTTCTCCCGACGCCTACTAGCCGAATGACGGTTCCTTTAAATGACGTCATCCAAGATGGCGTCCCTCGAATTCCGATTGGCTGATAGGATTCTATCAGCCAATCGGAATTAAGGTAGGAATATTCTGATTGGCTGATGGAATCAGCCAATCAGAATCAAGTTCAATCTAATTGGCTGATCCTGGGTTACGTTAGGGTTAGGTTTAGGGGTTAATAAAGTTTAATTTAGGTTGTTTTGATGTGGGGGGCTGTCGGTTTAGGGGTTAATAGGTTTATTTAGTGGTAGCAATGTGGGAGGCCGGAGATTTAGGAGTTAATAACTTTATTTAGTGGCGTCGATGTCGGGGAGCGGCGGAATAGGGGTTAAAAGATTTATTATAGTGTGGTCAATGTTGGGGTGCAGGGGAATAGGGGCTAATAACTTAGTATAGTGGTGGCGATATCGGGAGTGGCAGATTTGGGTTTAATAGATTTACAGCTAGATTACGAGTTATGCACGCTATAGGGAAATTAACGAACGCAACAAAAGTTGCGTTATTTAACCCCCTATAGCGTAGCCATTACAAGTTTTGAAAAACCCGGCTTGTGCGCGCGATATGGTGCTTTTAAACTCCATACCGCACAAAAAACAAGCGCTGTTTTGACGTGCTCGTGCACGTTTCCCCCATAGACATCAATAAGAAGAGCGGGACAGAAAAAACACCTGTGATCGTGGAATGAAAAGCTCTGTAACGCAGCCCCTTTGATGTCTATGGGGAAAACACCCTAACATAAACCCTGAGTCTAAACACAGATAAAAGAAAGTTCCGGCACTCCGACAATACTTGTAAAAACCTTTATTCTTAGCATAAGCTCTCTCACATGTAGAGGCTGTAATTACGCATCTTATGCGTTTCAGATACAATCCTTAGTCATAGATGCTCAATATGGTGCTTTTAAGTTCCATACTGCATAGAAAACAAGCGCTTTTTTGACGTGCTCATTCACGCTTTTCCCATAGACATCAATGGGGAGAGCGGGTCAGAAAAAAATCTAACACCTGCGATCGCGGAATGAAAAGCTCCAGGACGCAGCCCCATTGATGTTTATGGGGGGAAAAAATACAGTTTAAACACCCTAACATATACCTCGAGTCTAAACACCCCTAATCTGCCCCCCACCGACATCGCCGCCACCTACATAATGTTATTAACCTCTAATCTGCTGCCCAAATCGCTACCTAAATAAAACTATTAAACCTTAATCTTCTGCTCCCTATATCACGGCCACTATACTAAAGTTATTAACCCCTATTCCCCTGCACCCCAACATCTCCCACACTATAATAAATCTATTAACCCCTATTCCGCTGCTCCTGACATCGCAGCAACTAAACAAAGCTATTAACCCCTAAACCTCTGACCTCCCACATCACTACCACTAAATACATTTATTAACCCCTAAACCACCAGCCCCCCACATCGCAACAACCTAAACTATATTGACCCCTAAACCTAACCCTAAACCTAACCGTAACCCTAACCCAAACGTAACCCTAACACTCCCTAACTTTAACATAATTAAAATATAGCTAAATTAAACTTAACTAAATAATTCCTATTTAAAACTAAATACATACTTACCTGTGAAATAAAACCTAAGCTAGCTAAAATATAACTAATTGTAGCTAGCTTAGGTTTTATTTTTATTTCACAGGTAAGTTTGTATTTATTTTAACTAGATAGACTAGTTAGTAAATATTTATTAACTATTTAATAACTACCTTAGTTATTTAACTATTTAAATAACTATTTAATAACTATTTAATAACTACCTAGTTAAAATAAATACAAACTTGGCACTCTTCAAAAAGGGAAGCAGGGATGATCCAGGAAGCTATAGACCAGTTAGTCTGACATCAATAGTGGGGAAGATATTTGAAGGGATTATAAGGGATTATATTGATGAGCATATTCGTGTAAACAAGATTATGAGTTCTAATCAGCATGGCTTTAGGAGAAATAGATCATGTCAAACTAATCTAATTAGATTCTACGAGGAAGTAAGTAAAAATATAGATAAAGGGGAATCAGTTGATGTGATATACTTAGATTTTGCAAAGGCATTTGATACAGTGCCACATGAGAGATTAATGCACATAATTAAGGGACTGGGAATAGCTGAAAATGTTAGCTCATGGATAAATAACTGGATAAAAGATAGGGAGCAACGAGTAGTAGTAAATGGATCATACTCAGATTGGACAAAGGTAATCAGTCGCGTCCCCCAGGGATCAGTACTGGGCCCTGTTCTTTTTAATATTTTTATAAATGACTTGGAGCAAGGATTAAATAGCGACATCTCTATTTTTGCAGATGATACTAAGTTAAGTAAGGTCATAAGGTCAGAGCAGGACGAACTCTCTTTACAAAGGGATTGTCACGATACTGTCTCTTTAAGAAGATCCATTACCTGCTCTAAGTTCACTCCCCTTAAATAGCTTGATCAGAACACCTGTAGTTGCTTGTTTATTGAATCACATTTGCTGACTACTTTCAAGCCAGACAGACCTAACTTCTATGGTGAATCGTTACCGGTAACCATTGCTTAAAGCTTTTACTCTGAACTATTTTTGTTCTTGGAATTAAGACAAACTTATAGGAATTACCTCTGTATTCACTCCGGATTAAAAGCACTACAGGAAAAGTTTATTTTCTTCAAAAACTTTAACTCTGCACTACTGAAATCGGAACGCTGTTCAGCTGACGTCATCCTCTCTCTGTCAATACACAGAGCGCCTTCCTTCTCACGCTGCCGCCTCTCTCCTCCTCCCTGCAGCACAGGTTTACAGCTCCTCACTGAACAGCTGACAGGCAATCAGCACACCTTCGGTTTGCCTCAGAAGAGCCTATTCATATCCGCAAGTATTTGTAACAAAGTCACTTTATATTATGTTACTATCTTAACATCACTTTCTACAATAACACATGACCTGCTTGAGATTGAACTGTTACTTGATATTAGAATATTGACTCTCAGTTTCTACTTGTATACTAATCAAAATCCTCAGTAACCTGTGTACTGATTTAATGCAACACAGAACTAATTACCAGGATGTTTCTTATCTGAATATCCTCATACCTGGATCTAAATTCTGTTATAGCCTAAAATTGTTTTCTAATTATTAAGACTCCTGCAATTGAACATCATTCAATTGTGAAAGAAGGATACATTTATTTTTCATTATTCATTGACTTGCTTACTAGTTTGAATATCCACATATCAAGCAAATGAATCTATGCTGGAAATTCCTACTCAAGCTACAAAACCTCATTTTTATGAGAATAGTTTATTTATTTTATTAATGATTCTCAGCATATGATAGGGATTTGCTAAAATTAGAACTATGGGCAAGTGAATGGAAAATGAGATTTAATACGGAAAAATGCAAGGTTCTACATTTTGGAAGTAAAAATAAGCAGGCTACGTATTTTTTAAATGGGACAAGACTTAGCCAAACACAGGAGGAAAGGGATTTGGGAGTAGTAATAGATAACAAGCTAAAGATGTGTGCACAATGCAGGGCAGCGGCTTCAAAGGCTAATAAGATACTAGCATGTATTAAAAGAGGCATTGATTCATGGGAGGAAAGCATAATTCTGTCATTATATAAAGCCCTGGAAAGACCTCACCTTGAGTTTGGAGTGCAGTTCTGGGGACCAATTGCTAAAAAAGATATTGCAGAACTAGAAAAAGTTCAGAGAAGGGCCACAAAGCTAATAAGGGGATTGGAGAAATTAACCTATGAGGAGAGGCTAGCCAAACTGGGTCTGTTTTCTTTAGAAAAAAAGGCGCTTGAGAGGTGACATGATTACTTTATATAAATATATTCAAGGCCCATATACAGAGATGGCAGAAGCTCTGTTTATTCCAAGAAAATTGTTTCTGACAAGAGGTCATAATTTAAGGTTGGAGGAAAGGAGATTTAATCTCCTGCAACGGAAACGTTTTTTCACTGTAAGAGCAATAAAATTGTGGAACTCATTACCAAAGAAGGTAGTGAATGCCAATACCATAGATACATTTAAAAATAGTCTGGATAAATTTCTGTATATAAACAAAATTCATGGATATGATTGCTAGTATTAAATGGGTCACATTTTAATGGGGTTATTTAAGCTTAACTGGAGCTTTTTGTAAGTATTTTAGATTTGTATAGGTTGAACTCGATGGACTTCAGTCTTTTTTCAACCTTATTTACTATGTTACTATGTTACTATGTTACCTGTGAAATAAAACATAACCTGCTTTACACTAAAACCTACCATTACAAAAAATAACAAACACTAAAATTACAAAAAATAAAAAAACCTACTATTACAAAACATAACAAACGAAATTATACAAAACAATAAAAACTATTCCTATTCTAATACGCTTTAAAAAAAGAAAAACACCCCAAAATAAAAAAAACACTAATCTATAATAAACTACCAAGGGCCATTAAAATGGCCTTTTGGGGCCCTTAAAATGGCCTTTTGTAGGGCATTGCCCTGAAGTTAACAGCTCTTTTGCTACAAAACAAACACCCCTTAACAGTATTACAAACCCCCACCCCAAAAACCCATAAAATAAAAATAAAGTAAAACATAATCTACCCATTGCCCTGAAAAGGGCATTTGTATGGGCATTCATCTTAAAAGGGCATTTAGCTGTTTTGCTGCCCAGGCCCTAATCTAAAAATAAAAACCCACCCCAAAACGTAAAAAAAAAAACAAAATAACCAACAAATGATCAAAAATAATAAAAAATATTCCTATTCTAATACCCATTTTAAAAAAAACACCCCAAAATAAAAAACCTAATCTAGAATAAACTACCAATAGCCCTTAAAAGGGCCTTTTGTAGGGCATTGTCCTAAGTTATAAACAGCTCTTTTACCTGAAAAAAAATACAAAGTCCCACTAACATTACACACTCCCACCCCCCAAACTCACAAAATAAAAAAAACTATCTAAAAAACCTAATCTACCCATTTCCCTAAAAGGGCATTTTTATGGGCATTGCACTTAAAAGGGCATTTAGCTTGTTTAGTAATAGCCCAAACCCTAATCTAAAAAAAAACACCCAAAAACCCATTTAAAAAACCCTAAAAACTTATAGTTTTTGAAGTCCCGCATGAACGATCTTCATCCAGGCAGTGAGAAGTCTTCATCCAGACGGCCTCTTCTATCTTCATCCAGGCGGCGAGAAGTCTTTATCCAGGCGGCCTCTTCTGTCCTCATCCAGGCGGCGAGAAGTCTTCATCCAGACTGCCTCTTCTATCTTCATCCAGGCGGAATCTTCTATCTTGATCCCAGCGGCGCGGAGCGGGTCAAATCAGCCAATTGGATTTTAGCAGCTCTAATTCCTATTGGCTGATTCAAATTTTTCAGTCAATAGGAATGCAAGGAATGCATTTTGAAACGGCTCGCCTTGCATTGAAGATTTAGTGTATGTGTACGGCAGCGACCTTATGAAGAGGATGCTCCGCTACGGATGTCTTCAGAATGGGCCCGCTCCACACCACCAGAATCAAGATAGAAGATGCCGACTGGATGAAGATAGAAGAGGCAGTCTGGATGAAGACTTCTCGCCGCCTGGATGAGGACAGAAGAGGCCGCCTGGATAAAGACTTCTCGCCGCCTGGATGAAGATCGTTCAAGCGGGACTTCAAAAACTTTAAGTGGATCGTCGGGGGTTAGTGTTTTTTTAAGGGTTTTTTGGGTGTTTTTTTTTTAGATCAGGGTTTGGGCTATTCCTAAACAAGCTAAATGCCCTTTTAAGGGCAATGCCCATACAAATGCCTTTTTCAGGGCAATGGGTAGATTAGATTTTTTAAATAGTTTTTTTTATTTTGTGGGTTTGGGGGGGTGGGGGTTTGTAATGTTAGTGGGACTTTGTATTTTTTTTTTTTTCAGATAAAAGAGCTGTTTAACTTAGGGCAATGCCAAAAGGCCATTTGAAGGGCTAGTGGTAGTTTATTCTAGATTTTTTTTTTTTATTTTGGGGTGGTTTTTATTTTAAATGGGTATTATTATTTTTGATAATTTGTTTGTTATTTTGTGTAATGTATTTTTTTTGTTTTGGGGTAGGTTTTTATTTTTAGATTAGGGCTTGGGCAGCAAAACAGCTAAATGCCCTTTTAAGGGCAATGTCCATACAAATGCCCTTTTTGGGGAAATGGGTAGATTAGGTTTTACTTTATTTTTAGTTTGTGGGTTTGGGGTGTTGGGGTTTGTATACTGTTAGGGGGTGTTTGTTTTGTTTTGTAGCAAAAGACCTGTTAACTTTAGGGGTATTAGAATAGGAATAATTTTTATTATTTTGTATAATTCCGTTTGTTATTTTTTCTAATGGTAGTTTATTTTTATTGTTTGTAATTTTAGTGTTTATTTTTTGTAATGGTAGGTTTTAGTGTAAGGCAGGTTAGGTTCTATTTCACAGGTAAGTTTGTATTTATTTTAGCTAGGTAGTTAGTAAATAGTTAATAACTATTTAGTAACTATTCTACCTAGTTAAAATAAATGCAAACTTACCTGTAAAATAAAAACCTAAGCTAGATACAATGTAACTATTAGTTATATTGTAGCTAGCTTAGGTTTTATTTCACAAGTAAGTAGTTTTAAATAGGAATTATTTAGTTAATAATTGTAAGTTTAATTTAGCTATATTTTAATTATGTTAAAGTTAGGGGGTGTTAGTGTTAGGTTTAGGGGTTACTAGTTTATTTAGTTTATTGTGATGTGGGGACTTTCGGTTTAGTTGTTAATAGTTTACTTTAGTATATTTCGTTGTGGGGGCTTGCGGTTTAGGGGTTAATAGGTTTATTATAGTGGCGGCGGTGTAGGGCTTAATAACTTTAGTACAGTGGGGGTGATGTAGGTGGATGGCAGATTAGGGGTTAATAATATTTAAATAGTCCCTGAAATGAGTTTTTGCAGGTTGGGATGTCTGGAATAGGGGTTAATATTTTTTTAATGGCGCCAATATCGGAAGCGGCAGATTAGGTGTTCATAACTTAATTATAGTATTTGCGATGCGGAAGGGCCTCGTTTTAGGGGTTAATAGGTAGTTTATGGGTGTTAGTGTACTTTGTAGCAGTTTAGTTATGAGTTTTATGTAACAGATTTGTAGCGTAAAACTCATAACTACTGCTTTTAGATGGCGTTACGGATCTTGTCATTTTAGGCTGTAACGCAGGTTTTTTAGCCTCACCGCAAAACTCGTAATGGCAGTGCTATTGGAATCCCATGAAAAAACGTCATTTTATCGACAAGACTTGTAATGGCTGCGGTGCTGTTTTAACGCTGAAATTACCATTTTTTCAGCGTTAATACGAACGCACAACTAGTAATCTAGGTGTTAGTTAGGTGGCAGCGATATCGACAGAGGCAGATTAGAGGTTAATAACTTTATGTAGCTGTCAGCAATGTCGGGGGCAGCAGATCAGGGGTGTTTAAACGTGGGGTGTATGTCAGTGTGTTTTTTCGCCATAGACATCAATGGGGCTGTGTTACGGAGCTTTTCATTCCGTGATCGCAGGTGTTAGGTTTTTGTCTAACCCACTCTCCCCATTGATGTCTATGGGGAAAGCGCGCACAAGCACGTCAAAACAGCACTTGTATTTTGTGCGGAAGTGAGCTCAACGCAAACATATCGCACGCACAAGCCGGCTGTTTCAAAACTTGTAATGGCAGCGCTATAGAGGGTGAAATAATGCAACTTTTGTTGCATTCATTAAAATCCCTCTAGCGCATATAACTTGTAATCTACCTAATAGTTAGAAATTGTATTTCATATGAATATTGCATAAATATGTTTTTACATGTTTTCATCTACTTAACGGGAAAAGGTTCCAATGCACTTATATATACTGTATGTCTATATACTGTATGTGTACATATATATTAATGTATTTATATGTGTATATATATATATGTCTATAAATGCATATATACACATATAAATACATTTATGCATATGTACACACACATATATTTATATATACATACATACACATCATTAGATATGTAAAAGCCCTTTGGCAGCTATTTTTTTCTAACACCCAAGATCTCATATCTTTGAGCCTTTATAAATATATATATATATATATATATATATATATATATATATATATATATATATATATATATATATATATATATATATATATATATATACATACAGACACACATCACATTAAAAATTGTTAATCTGTTCTTTTATCAAGTAAGTGTGGTATGTTTGTGTTTTGTGGTAAATTGAATTTCTGATTTCTAATTTTAAACGCATTTGTTGACCCCTGGATTACATATAATCTACAACATTCCATTTTTTCCTTTAAGAACAACATCATATTATATTTATATTTCAGAACAAAATAAATGTAACATCTGTGTGTATTTGTACCAAAAATATCAGAGTTCACAAGATTTTTTTCATGTAGTGGAAAAAATACCTACATTTTATATTTTCTTCCACTGGCTGCAAAGGTTGTTGATGAGCTTGCATGCTGCTAGTTTTAATATTGCTTTTGTTTACCCAAAACTGTGTTTAACTCCAACAAAATGTTAAGCACATAGTCAAAGTAATCTCCAGAAAAGCAATACACTAATGGCTTGTCAGTAAACATGTCCTATGAGTCCATCTGGGTCTGCACAGATGTGTATTGCTGTCTCAGAACTGACATTGACTATGTGTTTAACTCTTTTGCAAGAGGCTAACACACTTCTGTGCAAGCACTAGTGCAATAATAAAATGCCCTAGCAAACTGTCACATTTTATGTTCCTTTAAATAGGGTTTTCTTTAGAATATTTTGCATTAAAAGTTTAACATGATTTGTTTATGTTATACATAATAGAAATTGTATGGCTATTTGAGTCAAGTGAATAATGATAAAAGGGAAAATGTAATTTTACATCTAATATTTATTTTTAGTTGTCCTAAATAATAAAAAAAAAAAGTCCTCATTTTTTTCCTCTTTTTTTTTGGGGGGGGGGGGATTGGGGGGGGCGCTTCAGGTTTTTGTGCCTACGGGCACCTGAGATGTAAATCCGGCCCATTCCGGCCCATTCAGTGATGTCTTGCGGACCTCAAGACATTTGATAAATAGGGGCCAGAGAATGTAATTTTAAACAATTTTCCAATTTACTTTTATAACACATTTTGCTTTGTTCTCTTGGTATTCTTAGTTGAAAGCTAAACATAGGAGAGTCATATGCTAATTTCTAAGCCCTTGAAGGCCGCCTCTTCTCTCAGGGCATTTTGACAGTTTTTCACCACTAGAGGGTGTTAGTTCATGTGTGTCATAAAGATAACACTGTGCTCACGCACGTTTAGTTCCAGGGAGCCAGCACTGATTGGCTAAAATGGATGTCTGTTAAAAGAACTGAAATATGGGGGCAGTTTGCAGAAGCTTAGATACAAGGAATTCACAGAGGTAAAATGTGTATTTATATAACTGTGTTGGTTATGTAAAACTATGGAATGGGTAATAAAGGGATTATCTATCTTTTTAAACAATACAAATTCTGGTGTAGACTGTCCCTTTAACCATGCGGTAATGATTCTAAACTTGTAATATCAGCACAATTTAAACGGAGCGCAAACTATCATGAAAACCCTCAAGAAATAATTTGCGTTCCACTTGTAATCTAGCCCTGTGTCTTTTAGGCTAATGATGTACCACAATTTTGCCCTACAGTCAATCAATGTTCCTCCATTAACTCCAAAGATCGTTTCACTATTTCCAAATAGCTTTTTCAATTAGTTATTTAAAAATACATATTTCGCCTTATTACAATATTGAATAAGTGCAGTGTAAATGGTTTATTATATCTATTTAAAAATATTTATTTTCCACCAATGACTAATACTCTATTATGCCTTAAAACAGACATTTTCAAACTTGGCCCTCCAGAGGTTTTGGAACTACATTTCTCATGATGCTCAGCTAGCTGATATGCTGAGCATCATGGGAAATGTAGTTCCAAAACGCCTGGAGGACCAAGTTTGAGGATGACTGTCTTAGAGGAATGGTTATTTGTACAAGTTGAAATAAGCAGTGTAAACTACCTTAAAGAATTTTCCTTAGCCAAAGTATTTGAAAGGTTTTTCATTTCTCACTGATGAATGTAAGTATAGCACTGTGAGTTGTCTGTGTTAGCCAATGAACACTAATATATTTGTCAGAGTTGCACACACACTTTTTCTCAAGTTCACTTCAGTTTTAGTCAACTTTTATAGTTTTTTTCTCTTGTGCAAAATACTAATCAGCTCAATCAAGTGAAGGCTTACATGCGAATGTTCCAATCACTGGTCGAATCCGCACTAGAATAGGGGTGCTAAAGGAGAGTGGCTTTGGTTACATGTTTAACCAAATTTAACCTTTTCACTACCGAGAATTTCAGAGAAAGACTTACCAGAAGTACAGAAGAATATTTAGCATTCTTGCTATCACTCCGTTTAAACAGAAAAAAAGCCTCTGTTGTTTTTTCTATTTACCTATGGAAACTATATAATTTATATATATACTGTATATATATATTGGCATTCAGGGAGCTTTCAGTGGATGATAGTTTCAACTAGCTTTTTATTCACAAAATTCTAAAATGATTGCAAAATTATCATATATATATATATATATACACATACACATACAGACATATATACAGGGCTCAACATTTCAAGTCCTAAGCTACTTTAGCCAGAGTAAAATGTTACTCGCCAGTGCCACTTCTAATCCCACCCACAGCACACCCACTACTTCACCCCCTCTTTGCATATGTTAAGCAATTGTGAACATTTTTGTAATATTGTTTTTATTTTGTTCCATAACAAATTAAATAATGCTACATACAGTAATATAGTAACAAAAATAAGTTCATAGCAGCTACTGGAGGTTTTAGAGAAGACAACAGCTGGATAGAAAAAAGAAGTTGTTGAACTGAGAGAATGCAGAGAGTGCTGACAGTCACGGAAGGTCATAGCAGACCTTTTTTTTTTTTAATAATGATTATCTCTTCCTTCTCGCTCTTAACTATCTTTCTCAACTCCCTCCTCTCTTCAATCTCTTTTAACCCTCTCCATTTCTCTCTCAGGCCATATCTTCTCTTTACACTCTCTTTCCCCTCTATATTTTCACTCTTTTTTCTCCATTCTCTCTTAAATCTACCTTCTTCTCCACTTCCCCTTTTTCCCCACAGTCTCTCTCTGCTCTGTTTACCTATATTAAGAAGTAACAGTCTAAACACTAATGGGGTCACTACAGCCGTAGAGCAGGAGTCAGCAACCTTGGCTCCCCTGATGTTTTGGAACTACATTTACCATGATGCTCAGACAGCCTAATGAATGTCTTAACAACATCATGGGATATGTAGTTCCAAAACATCTGGAGAGCCAAGGTTGCTGACCCCTGCCCTTGAGGAATAACATATCCTTGCACTTTCATGGAAATATAATATCCCTTTAGATAATAGTTTTAGTACATAGCACAAAATGTGTGTTTGTCAGTGCTGCAGTAGTACTGTACATTCTGCAATACAATGTGCAAGCTTTGCTACTTAAAACATGCTACCAGACTTCAGACTAACTTACTTTCACTCGCCACTGTTAAATTTCCACTCGCCAAAGGCTAGTGGGCTAGAGGAGATTTTAAGCTAAAAATATAATTCTCCAATGTAAAGACTGCACTCACTGGGTTGCCAAAGGTAAAAAATAACTTTTATTCAAAACATGAAGTTAAAATAAGGGAAAGTCATGATGTTTTGATGCCCAACTTTTATCTTTATCAAATGTTCCCAGTTCTTAGATCAGAGACACCACCAACATGATCTCCCAAAAAGGAAGTCTGTTTCAATGTAAAAGATTCAGTTTTATATACCCTTACCCGTGAAAACAACAAATTAGTAACACCTGTCAACACACACGCTGTTAGGAGACATGCTCCGTGTACAGATTCACATACCCCTCACTTCCGGGTGTATACTCTGATCCCATTGGTTATCGTCAATGATCACTTCAGCCAATGCGCTATTATATTGAAGCAACTGCATAGCTAATTATGATACTGCAGAAAGCACAGTAAATCTGTTGTTAGTGTGTCTGTCATCCATGTGCAGTCATACGAATGGAGTACAAAGAGAACGTCATCAACACAAATGCCGACCTCAATACTTATTTCCCTCAAATGCACAATGAGGCAGGTCAGCATGCTGTCACTCTTAATCGTCAATCGCACTATTCATCTCCATTGTATAGACCGCTTCTGTCAATTCGTGCTATGCAGTTCATCCCCTTTCCTAATGGGGATAAGTCACAACTTTCTCATGTGGATCATCAGTATTACATGCAGAATGAGTAATGTTGTTCACGAGGAGAAAGAAGGGTAATTAATTAAAAAGTATCAAATTAAATACAATCATTCCCATATTGCGCAAAGTAGAAAACCCCAGATGTCAGCAGAAGGAGCTATAGTGGGACCAAATGAGACATGATGTGTGTTATATATACAGAGATATATACTGTAAGTGTATAAACCTATACCAGATAGTAGATTATATAGGAGAATATTTCCCAGCAAGACAAATAAATGATATCCATTATATTGATGTGCTAGTATTTATTTATCTAATGAAGGGACCAAAATCCAATTTCACATTAAGTCCTAATTTAAAAGCAGGAATGTAAATCTTAGCAGTCAGCCCATTTTAGGTTCAGCACCATGGATAGTGCTTGCTTATTGAAGGCTTACATTTACTCACCAATAAGCAAGCATAACCCAGGTTCTCAACCAAAAATGGGCCGGCTCCTATGCATCACATTCCTACTTTTTTTAATAAAGATAGCAAGAGAACAAAGAAAAATTGATAATAGGAGTAAATTAGAAAGTTGCTTACAATTGCATGCTCTATCTGAATGATGAAAGAAAAAAATTTGGATTTAGTGTCCCTTTAAGCGACGTTGAATAGTATACCTCTTGTTCTTATGTGGGTGTTGGAAAGAATCCCCCACCTGCATGCTATTGCAGGTGACACAATATCCACATCTGAAACATCCCAGTCATGTGGATTTGAGCCATGTTTCCTTGGTTCCTTGGTATAACATTAACATTAGGGTCTATCTTGACTAATAAGTCACAGGCATTCATTGTCCTACGGTATACCAGTCTCAGTGGCTTATTTTTCCATGTTGAGAGGCCTTTATCAGTCCCCAAGATGTCCCATCTTTTGTGTATCTACTCCTGCAAAGTGGAGTGTACTGTCTTATATGTCGTCACAAAGTTAAGTTGGGGGTCAGTCTGCATCTTTGTATTCTCTTCAGTTTTTAGTAAAGTGTCCTGTGTAAATTGACCCAGATGGCATCTAGCAGCATTCACATCCTTTTTGCTGTAAGAGCTTTTCACACATCAAATCAAGTTGCTGAGTTAGCAGTATCGGTTCTGAATTATTTCTAACCACTCTAGTGAGTTGGGAGGAGATGACACCCATATTTTGGTGTCTGGGATGATAACTGGATGCCAGCAGCAAAAATTTTCATACTCCTAGACAAGAGGTTAGGGACTGAAACGAGAAAGCAGGTCCAATGGCTTCTCGAAGAGAGACGAGATATGTTCTCTACTGTCCCTGGGTACACCACAATGGTCATACACCAAGTGGAGACCCCGGAACAGGCTCCCCTGCGACAGGCAGCTTACCGGGTCCCAGAGGCCGTCCGGGACAGCATGCACCGGGAGCTCCGGGGAATGTTGGACATAGGTGTTGTTGAACCATCCAACAGCCCCTGGGTCTCCCCAGTAGTGCTGGTACCCAAAAAGGACAGGAGTACCCAGTTCTGCATTGACTACTGTAAGCTCAATTAAAGAACCACCACCCTAGCCTACCCTATGCCCCAAGTCGATGACCTGTGATAGAATTGCCCATGGCCACTTCCTGACCACCCTCAACCTCTGTAGGGGCTACTGGCAAATCCCCCTAGCCCCCGAGTCTGTCCCCAAGTCCGCCTTCATCACCCCCTTTGGCTTCTACCAATTTAAGGTTGAAGAACGCCTCTACCATTTGGGATGAAGAACGCCCCAGCCACATTCCAAAGGATGGTGGATCACCTTCTAGATGGCCTCCAAGACTATGCTGTGCATACCTGGACGACATCGCCATCTATAGCAACACCTGGGAAGACCATCTGGTCCACCTAGGCATCGTTTTAGATAGCCTCCGAGCCGCCGGACTGACCCTGAAACCTCATAAGTGTACCTGGGCCACCGAGTGTGCTGCGGAAAGCAGCGGCCCGAATTGGCTAAGGTTGAAGCTGTGGCCAATTGGCCCACTCCCCGAACCAAATCCCAAGTTCTCGCTTTCTTAGGAACCGCATTTTACTACCGGAGGTTTGTCCCCAATTACAGTACCCTAGCCAAACCCCTGACTGACCTGACCCCCAAGCGACTTCCACCAACAGGTCCTGTGGCCCCCGAGTGTGAAGCTGCCTTTCAGAGTCTCAAATCTGCCTTAATCTCTGCTCCAGTGCTGGCCACTCCTAACCCTCCAAATGCTTTTATGTCCACACAGATGCCTCTATGTTCGGGTTGGGAGCTGTATTAAGCCAGGCCGATGACGAGGGGCAAGACCACCCCATAGCCTACATCAGTAGAAAGTTGTTGCCCAGAGAGGTAGGCTATGCTGTGGTGGAGAAAGAGTGCTTGGCCTTGGTCTGGGCCCTGAAAAAGTTACAGCCATACCTCTACGGAAGACCCTTCACCATCCTCACAGACCACAACCCCCTTGTATGACTCAATAGAGTTTCCAGAGACGATGGAAGACTGTTGAGGTGGAGTCTAGCCCTGCAGCCATTTAACTTTGACATTCAGTATCGGCCAGGAAAAAGCAATGGGAATGCTGATGGACTTTCCTGGCGGACTGAAGTGACATAAACTCCTCGGACAGCCCCAGGCCGACCCGTGTTTGGATCTAGCCAGGTCTGCTGAACTGGAAGGGGGGTGTTATCACGGATACCGGGCTGCAGGGGTTAAACTCTTGTTTCTCAGCGGTTTTGGGCTCCCCAGAGCAACCGCGATCTCGCAGTGCTTTGGTTTCCCTTGTTTTGTCTGTAAACTGGATTTTGGAAGAAGCTGGCCTCTGACCAACCTATCTCCCTCTGGCCGGCCGACCTCCTGGAACTGCCGGTCGGCCGCATCAGCTGGGATCTCCAGTCCCCTTTAACCCTGGTCGCTCCAGCTGCCTTTTGTTCCAGAGCTCCGCTCTTTTGGGGATTGGTAGCCTCTAGGAAGGACAATAGGTGGTGGAATTGCCGAAGGGGAGCTACTTTGGGAACTGGGGGTTTTGGACACCCCTACCCCCAATCTTTACCAGACTGTGGCATCTGGGGACCGAGAACAAATGACACCTTGGAAGTGCCGCCGCTCCCCCGGGATCACCATGAAACCACCACCCCTGTGTCCTGGGTCTCTGTGGGACTGTGGCTTCTATAGCAGATGCCAGCCTGTCTGGAGGGGCGGGAATGGCGGGAGATATAAAGGTCAGATAAGGCTTGTTATCAAGATCAGTTTTTGTATAAATGTTGTGTGTTTTCCCTAATGAAAGTTAGTTCCTGTTTTCACCTGAATACTAGTTTGTCTAGTTCTTTTAGTGGGAATTGCTAAAATCATTTGTTCTCCGCTACATATCGGCCTGTTCCGCGTATAGGAAGGATCCTTTGGTAGAGCTACCCAGTCGGGGTAGCAAGGAATCCGTCACATATATATATTTCTTTATTTTTTTATTTCTTTATTTTTTTTTTATTAGAGCATTTTCAAAAACATATAAAGTGTTTTGGAAGTTAAATAATAAGCTCCAATCAATTTTACAATAGAACAGAATAACCATCTTAGAAAATACAACCATACATAGGGGTAGATTTACCAATGTCTGTCCGACATGATACGCTGTAGCGTATTATGTCCAACAGACATCGCTGAATACCGACAGCATATTCTTGTGAACTGCTTGTGCAATGCCGCCCCCTACAGATTCGCGGCCAATCGGCCACTAGCAGGGAGTGTCAATCAGCCCGATTGTATAGCATCAGGCGGATTGAAGACCGCAGCCTCAGAGGCAGCAGACAAGTTTTGGAGCAGCGGTCTTGAAGGTGCCGTATGATCCCTCCCAACCAGGCAAAGCACTCATAGGGGAGAAAAAAAAGGAAAAGGGTATGGGAGAGGCCCAGTATAATCTAAGCTGCACCAAAGCCATATACAACAGGCCATAGCAATCTAAAGTAGTAACCATATCAGGATCACATGCTCATCTTATATATTAAGATATAAGCTTGGTAAGTTGTTTCCCAGAAAAACCAAATGTCATAAAAGAGAGACACTTTATTTAGGGTCAGATTATGAGTGGAGCGATATTGTTAGCACAAGGAGCGTAAAGGTGATGGCTAGATCATGGTGTTCTTTATGCTCAAATTCATATTACAAGTGGCACGCTGTTTAAACTACTACAAATTCGTGATAATTTACAACCCCTATATTTTCTATGGGTGGCGTTAATCGGATCCGTCTGCTCATATTACAATTTGAAAGTAAAGAGTTTGTTCGGTGGAAACAGTTGCACTAAACTATTCTATTTACACCTAAACTGCCCTCCCACATCGCAAAGTAACCCACTAACATCTAAACACCCTAGCCTAACAACTCCTAAGATATCCCAAAACATACCTGTAAAAATAACAACAGTGTACCTTTAAAAAAGTCTTCCATCCGGGCGATGTCATCTTCCAAGCGGGGTCTTCAATCTTCTTTCTTCAGGATCCATCTTCATCCCGCCGACGCAGAACATCCTTCTTCCCCGACGGACTAACGATGAATGAAGGCTCCTTTAAGGGACTCAATTCAATCAGCCAATCAGATTTTTCCTACCTTAATTCTGATTGGCTGATAGAATCCTATCAGCCAATCGGAATTGAAGGGACGCCATCTTGGATGACGTCCCTTAAAGGAGCCTTCCTTCGTCGTTAGTCCGTCGGGGAAGAAGGATGTTCCGCGTCGGCGGGATGAAGATGGATCCTGAAGAAAGAAGATTGAAGACCCCGCTTGGAAGATGACATCGCCCGGATGGAAGACTTCTTCAGCGCCGCTTGGAAGATGACATCGCCCGGATGGAAGACTTCTTCAGCGCCACCTGGATGATGACTTCATCGGATGGAAGAGTTCTTCAGCGCCCCTTGGAGGATCACTTCTGCCGCTCCGGATCTCCTCTTCTTTTCCATCGGTGGGTCAGCTGGCTGAAGACAACTCAAGGTAGGATGATCTTCAGGGGGGTAGTGTTAGGTTTTTTTAAGGGGGGTTTGGGTTAGATTAGGGGTATGTGGGTGGTGGGTTTTAATGTTGGGGGGTTGTATTTTTCTTTTACAGGCAAAAGAGCAGTTTTCTTTGGGGCATGCCCCACAAAAGGCCCTTTTAAGGGCTGGTAAGGTAAAAGAGCTTTGAACTTTTTTAATGTAGAATAGGGTAAGGCATTTTTTTATTTTGGGGGCTTTGTTATTTTTAAAAAAAAATTATTTAGTTAATAATAGAAATATTATTTAGATTTATTTAATTAATATTTAAGTTAGGGGGGTGTTAGGGTTAGACTTAGGTTTAGGGGTTAATAATTTTATTACAGTGGCGGCGGTGTAGGGGGGGCAGGATAGGGGTTAATAAATTTATTATAGGTGGCGACGGTGTAGGGGGGGCAGATTAGGGGTTAATAAGTTTAATATAGGTTGCGGCAGGGTCTGGGAGCGGCGGTTTAGGGTTAAACTATTTATTTAGTTACGGCGAGGTCCGGGATCAGCAGGATAGGGGTTAATAACTTTATTATAGGTGGCAACGGTATAGGGGGGCAGGATAGGGGTTGCTAGGTAGAATGTAGGTGGCGGCGGTGTCCGGGAGCGGCGGTTTAGGGGTTAATACATTTATAAGAGTTGCGGCGGGGTCTAGGAGCGGCAGTTTAGGGGTTAATAACTTTATTGAGTTGCGGGGGGCTCCGGGGGCACCGGTATAGGGGGTAGAACAGTGTAGTTAGTGTGGGTGCTTAGTGACAGGCTAGCAATAAAGCTGTCAAAAAGCCGAAGAGCAGCGAGATCGG
The DNA here is from genome assembly GCF_027579735.1 of Bombina bombina. NCBI lineage: Eukaryota > Metazoa > Chordata > Amphibia > Anura > Bombinatoridae > Bombina > Bombina bombina. Next base: position 754,977,521 of record NC_069504.1, read on the forward strand.
ATGAGTGATAACTCTCACAGTCCGCTGCTCATCGCACCGTACTTGGTGCGCGGCTTTTTGACAGATTTATTGATAACTTAGGCGAAATTTTGCAGGTCCGCAGCGGCGATGGTAGGCGAGCTTAGGCGGGCGTATTGGGGCCGGCGAAGGCAGGTAAGTTGACACGTTGATAACTAGGCCTCAAAGTCTGCTCGCACTTTCATAAATCGGCCCCTAACAATAAACTTCGGCCGTGTTAGCTCTTTGTCTAAACAAAATAAATCTACACCACTCTACAATTAGAGTGGACACCATGTGGAGCACGCAACAAATGGATGAAGCCTGATTTGTCATCGCTTAGCTAGATGGAGGATGAGATGGGGGCAGAGGAATGGTGGTATCTTTACCTTCACAAAATGGTAAATATTTTTCAAATAAAGCATGCTTGAAAAATGTAATCAATGAAAATCCCCCTGTTTTGCAGTCTCGTATATACTGTATGTTAAGTTAGAAAACTTTAATATTTTCTGTAGTGCATTAATTACCCTCCCATGTCCCACCCCCTGATCCCTATCTGATCTCTCCCAAACAGCTGTTCCTTCACCCACCTCCCACACTGGTCACCACCATCTTAGGAACTGGCAGTCTGTCTGCCAGTATACAGTTTTTTTTTTAAATATAATTTACTGGTTATAAATATAATAATATAAAATTGTATTATTTATTTTCTGTAGTGTAGGGATCCTCTCTCCCCCCCAAAGAGCTCTCTAATCCTACCCCCTTCCAACTGTTTCCCGCTATCTTTGTCTGCCAACGTACTGTATTTTATATATTTATGTATTTTTTATTTTTTTTATAATTTACTTGTTATATATATATATATATATATATATATATATATATATATATATATATATATATATATATATATATATATATATATATATATATATTTCTGTAGTGTACGGATCCCCCTCACCTATCCACTCTAAGTGATTACTTTTTTGTATAGTGTAGGGTCCCTCCCCCCCCTTCAACTGATTTTTTTCTGTAGCGTAGGGACCAGGCCCAGACTGGCCATAGGGCATACAGGGCAAATGCCCAGTGGTCCTGACTCTTATGTCCGCCTTGCTGCTATATACCATTCTCTGCCTATTTTGTAAATCCGAAAGTACATTTTCTGTCAGAGGTGCTGCAGGACAAGAGATCTGGTGTATTAGGGCTACCTAGCTGATGGAGGTCTAACCTGTTCCTTCAAAATAAATTTGCCATAGTGTAGGGACCTGCCCCTCCCTCCCACAATGAAGATCTACTTTATGTTGTATGCTGGAACTTGCACTGCATGACGTAGATTTATATTGAATAGGGGGAAGGGGTTAATATACTAACAGGGAATTATTTTAGATTACTTTTTTAAAATTTGCATCAATTTAGCTGGCAAGTGATCATAATACAGAAAAGCAGAGAGATGCATTCAACTGTGTTGTTTATCTCTTGTTCAAAGGAGATTTGCCTGATATTTCGGCGCTGGACTGTCATTGGGCAGGGTCAAACTGAAATGCTACAGGAGATTTTACCTTTGTGAAAGGCATAGTGTGCAGAAAGAGATTGTACCCTGGGAGTAAGGAGGGACATAGCAAGGAAGTGTTTCCAGCTTCAGTTCTAAGCCCAGTTGAGTACATCTCTCTGCTTTTCTGTATTATGATCACTTGTCAGCTAAAACAATGCAAATTAAAAATTCTAATTTTGGTACCTCCCTCTTTCAAATGATGTGACTTTTTATAGATTTCTATAGTGAGGTGGTGATAAAGGCCTCTTCAAAGCTGTTAGAAACCTCAATTGATGTAAGGTATTTATCCTTGTTATATAAGTCACCTGGACCTAGGACTACTCATTTGAAAGAGGAGGATTACTTTTTTACATAGGTGATAACATGTCCTGTATATGTTGTGGGGCCAATAGAGGGGACATTCCGCCCCCTTATTTTGTTCCAAATGCACATCACTGCAATCCCCATATTGTCACCTGGATATAAGACAAAGATATACAAAACAGTGACTGCAAGAATTAGGGTAGCCAATCCCAAAATAAGAAAAAATTCAGCTATATTGAAAGCAAGAAATGTATTCAGTCCTCATAGGGTTACAAAGTAAACAACAATGTTTCATACAAGCAGAAACACGCTTGCAAAAGGGTTTGTATCAATATTCACAATTGTAAAATAGTAATGTCTATTTTGTTATGGTACAGTCTTACTGGATGGAACAAAATGTGTCTCGAGGCTGTGGGTGTGGTCAGAATGTTTTACCTAAACCTCAGACCAACATGTGGAAATCATAAAGACGCTATTGTCCCTATGAAGTGTCTGTCTCACAGTGGATACTCGTTATTTCAAAGGTGACATGGTTGTCTCATTTTTACTCTTCTTTCTCTTAATGGGCCATTATAGTAAAACAATGATATGCCCTTCGTTTTAAATCACATAATTTTAAAACTAGCAACCCTTTAATTCTATATGTTTATCCCCCCTCAAAGGGATTAAACACACAGTAAAAGTACTATGACTGTTCTGTGTAACTAGCACTACTGATTAGATCAGCAGCTGTTTCTTTACGAGACCAGTGGTGCTCTGCAGATCCAGATCGGTACTTCTAATAATAATAACAATTTCTTTTATTATTTTTTTTAATCTTAGATTTTGTTATTTTTCGTAATTGCAGAGTTTGTTATTTTGTGTAAAGTTAGATTTTATTTTGTTTAATTTTAGATTTAAAGGTAGTTATATTGTAACTTTAATTATAAGTTTGTGGGTATTAGGTTTAGGGGTTTATTGTTTAATTTAGTTTGTCGGGATGTTGGGGGTCGGTGGTTTATGGGTTAATAACTTTATTTAGTGTTGGAGATGTGGGGTGGGCGGCGGTTTAGAGGTTAATAGGTTTATTTTAGTAGTAGCAATGTGGGGGTCGGCGATTTAGGGGTTAATAGCTTTATTTAGTGTTGGGGATGTGGTTGGTCAGCAGTTTAGGGGTTAATAGGTTTCTTTTAGTAGTAGGGATGTGGGGGGATTAGAGGTTAATAACTTATTTTAGTGTTGGCGATGTGGGGGGGATGGCAGTTTAGGGGTTATTTGACTAGGGGCTTATGTTAGGGGTTTTTTACACAACTTTCGTTTCTCCATAGACTTCAATGGGGAAGGCGTTAATGGGATCACCATTTCGCAATCGCAGGTGTTAGGTTTTTTCCAACACTTTTTCTCCATTGATCTCTATGGGGGAAATGTGCACCAGCAAGCAAAGCCAAAAGTTATTTTTCGTGCAGTATGGTGCTTACCGCGCCATACCGCACAACAAAAGAAAGGTTTTTTGTAACTTTTAATGGCTGCGGTATAGAAATAGCAGTACGGACCCATTACGCGCGGTGGCTACTCTACGGCTATACCCCACAACTTGTAATCTCACTCGATGTACAGTACACCATAGAAAATGACACACAAAAACATTTTTTTTTTGCATTTACTATGGTGGCGTTTTCCTATATTGTGATATTTCTGCAAACTAGATACTTTCTAAAAATGCTAGGGGGTCTATTTATCAAGCTCCGTATGGAGCTTGATGCCCCTTGTTTCTGGCGAGCCTTCAGACTTGCCGGAAACAGAAGTTATGAAGCAGCGGTCTAAAGACCGCTGCTCCATAACCTGTCCGCCTGCTCTGAGGCACCGGTCAGAAATCAACCCGATCGAATACGATCGGGTTGACTGACACCCCCTGCTACCGGCCGATTGACCACAAATCTGCAGGGGGCGGCATTGCACCAGCAGTTCACAAGAACTGCCAGTGCAATGATAAATGGTGTCGGCATTTATCGATGTGCGGCAGACATAATACGCTACATCAACAAGGTATAATTTGTGTGAGTTACCTCACTGAAAAATATTAATTGAAATTTATATGTGAATGAATTGAGGGCCAAAGAACTAAGAACAGCTCCAACACAGGGTGTGAAAATGGCTCAGAAGCAATGGGGTTAAATATCTTCAAGCCTTAAAGGGACACTCAGGCCAAATTAAATTTTCATGATTCAGATATAGCATGTCATTTTAAACAACTTTCTAATTTACTTCCATTAAAAAAAAATGTGCACAGTTTTTTATATTTACACTTTTTGAGTCACCAGATCCTACTGAGCATGTGCAAGAGTTCACAGACTATACGTATATGCATTTGTGATTGGCTGATTGCTATCACATGGTACAGGGGGAGTGGAAATAGACATAACTTTGAAATTTGTTAGAAAAAAACCTACTACTCATTTAAAATTCAGAGTAAATGCCATTGTATTGTCTTGTTATCATGCATTTGTTGATTATGCAAATCTATCGTGTTTACTGGTCTCTTAAGTTGTCATTTTGAAGTGACATATATATGTTTTAATCTATTTTAAAACTGTCAGTTTGATTTGGTTTGCATAGCCCATGAAAAACCCTTTGCCTTTTCCTGCACTGATCAAGTAATCACTGTGCAACATGTTATAGGTTCAGGGATCTTTATACCGGGGGATCCATTGCAGTCTCTGAAGGAGCAGTGAGAAAAAAACAAAAATATATAGTAACATTGAGCAAAATAAAAAAACATTAAAAAACTTTTTGTTTTTAATGTGCAAAATTAAACATTACGTTTTCAGTTTAACATCTATTTAATGAAACTAGCCCAGTAGTTAAAAGGCTTAGGCTACATGGAAGAGCGTATGTGTAACAATGTACTGTTAATACTGTCGCCTCTTCCACCTAGTCTTAGCGAATGTCTTATAGCATTGACTAATCAGTCCTTGGGATCAATTAAATGCTTAGAGGGCACTGTGGGGTAGATTTATTAAATGTCGAGCGGATATGATTCACTATAGCCTGTCCGCTCGACATTGCTAAATGCTGACAGCATATGTTGTCCGCATTTATCATTGCACAAACATTTCTTGTAAAATGCTTGCGCAATGCAACTGGTGGCCAATCGGCCGCTAGCTTGGGCTGTCAATCATCCTGATTGTATCGGATCAGGATGATTTAAATCTGCCAACTAAAAGGTGGCGGACTGGTTAAGAAGCAGCGGTCTTATGACTGTTGCTTCTTAAGTTCAGTTTCAGGTGAGCCTGAAACGATGGGCCTACGAAGCAGCATTCGCTGCTTCATAAATGGAGCCCAATAAGTGGAACAATTTCAGTATTTAGAGAAATAATCTTCACAAATAATATCATAATAAAGAAATTAACAGTAATATTTTCTATTTTTTTTAAATATTTCACAGAAAATATGGAGACTGCAAAGCCTATGTATCATGTTTAGATCATTCAGATGCAAATTGCGAAGAAACTTCATACTCAACCACAAAAAGCCCTGCTCAGCCTACTCACCAATTTTGTGAGTCTCGTTTCACAGTCAAAATAAAAAGATCTTGTCTACTATTTCAACTGTTTTTGGAAATAACTGCGCTCTTTGAATACAAGTTTTACAGCAGGGGTGGTCAAGAAGTAGATTACGGTCTACTAGTGGACCGCAAGTGAATTATGAGGTGACCGCCTGTTATATTTCAAAAGTCTGCATAATAAGTGTAAGAATACGATTTCTCACACATCTACGGCGGCGAGGCTCTTCACTCAGAATCTAGAATTCTAGATAGAATCTAGATTCTAAGTGAAGAGCCTCGCCACTGTAGATATGTGAGAAATCTTTCTCTTATGCAGACTTTTGAAATCGGCTATGACTCTGAGTCTATGACGGCGGTATAGCTGAACTTGCTGCCCCAGCTTTGGTTACAGGACCTGCCCCCTAATCAACCTGACATGGCGCCCAGCCAATAAAATTACTTTGTTGAATGAGTCTCGAGCCGTCTTGATTGTGAGACTACTTATCATATGCAGGCGCGGTACACAGATAAGGTTGCTTGACGGTCCCAGCGTGACGTAAAGAGAGAAGTCTTGCATTAAGTAAAGACAGAGTGCGGCTGTATTTGTTAAAGCTGTATTATTTGTGTCAAAAATACAATTTTCAGCCAGCAGGTCTATTTGTAGCAAAAATAAAATTTTCAGCCAGCAGATTATATTTGTGACAAAAATACGATTTTCAGCCTGCAGGTCTTTTTTTGTGGCAAAAATACAATTTTCAGCGAGCAGGTCCTATTTGTAGCAAAAATACTATTCTTTCTGTTTTTTTTTCAATAAACACATTCTTGTAATTATGATTATCAAGACTGGTGGGTTTTTTTTTAGTTAGGTGACCACGTCACATGGAATAAAATTAGAAGTAGCCCTTGCCTTACAAAAGTCTGCCCACACCTGTTTTACAGTTTCCATTAAATACAATTTTTTCCATATAATTTAAGGACAATTTTTATGGCATAATCTAAATTTGCATCTTGCAGTAGGTTTTTAACACCTGATCTAAAAAAGCGCAAATTCAATGCTCTTTTGATATGCTTATTTTATTAAGTACTTTACTGTATGTATGTTTGTATGTATCTCACTATCACATCTCATTTCATATCATCTCACTTGAACAGAGACCTTTAGATCTTTGTGCCCTAGGTCTGGTCTCACAGAGCCTGATGGTAAAAGATTCTCTTGCTTGGAGATTAATTTTAGTGCAGACTTTACAGGGGCTGGACTCACCTGGGCCTGATAATATAAACAACTTTGCTCAGGCAAGATAATAGCAATTAAACCTCTAACACTGCCAGATCCCTAATGAGATTCTAAAAAGACAGATTTAGCTTTTCTTCTCCAAGGGACATTCCCTGCATTTCTGTATATGAAGTAGAGATAAGCCCAGTGCAATATAGCACTACATAACATGAAAGTTCTGCTCCATTTACACTTTGTGCTTTGTATTTTATATTATTTTACACTTCAGATTAAGTTGTATTACATTTAAACTTTGCACTTTCTATTCTATATACAGCAGTGTATTTAGGATTGTGATTTTACAAATTCTGTATATTTTTTAAAGTTACGGTGTAACTAGCAAATTAGGATCATACTTTGTATATTTATGTGTTTATTTTATAAATTACACTGCAGTTTGTATTTTCTCTATTGTAAAATAAAACACAGCTTCAGAATGTGGGAGGGACAGGGGAGATCATGGGGTATGCCTGAAGTTCTTTCGCAATTCTTGTGAAATGCTGTAAGCATTTTAACATATTAGAGCATTTCATTATTGCATTGTTGCTTGTATATAAATTTATTTTTAAACCCTGAAAATGGATTAAATACATAGTTGAAATCAGCTCCAGAGCAGCAATGCACTACTGGGAGCTATCTGAACACATCTGATGAGCTAATGACAAGAGACACATGTTAAGCCTACAATCATCAACTACACTGTTAGTGTAGGATATGTACATATTGTTTTTAACATACCAAGAGAACAAAGGCAAATGCAGAACCATTTAGGGTGGAACAGCTTTTTTTTTTTTGCTGCAGCCAAGGGAGCTGATTTCAGGTGGGTTGTGCCTGGTGGCAGGAGACCTCAGTATATTTAAAGACCTGTATGCAGGAAGTTGGCCCCACCTGTTTTTTTTGTCTTCCAGAATCATGGAGAGAGTTTGTCAAAATACAAAGGCTCCTAGAAGATATGCGGAGGACCCTGTTAAGAAGAGAAGGACGGCTGCATTACAATCTGGTGATATAGTTCCTCCTTCTACAGCAGTATCTTCTGGAATCCCTTTTGCTGTTCGTTCCTTGTCTCACCTGTCTGCTCCTTTAACTTCTGGCTCTTCTTTTCCTGGGGCCTATTTTTTTCATCTCCCTATTCTGGTTCTTCTGTTTCCTTTTCTTCAACCCTTTCTTCCCTTCTTCCCTCTATTTTTTTCTATTTGTCCTTTTTATTTTCCTGACAGTTGGTCTTCTTCTGCTATTCCTATTGTTTTTTTACTCTCTTTTGGCTTTTCTGCCCCACCTTCCTCCCTTTCTGGTCCCTCAATGCCTTGTCAGTCTTTCCCAGGGGCAGAACTACCATTGGTGCAGCAGGTGAAGTTGCACCAGGGACCAAGTGCTTTGGGGGGCCAATAGCAGCCAGTCTACGTTCAGAGTGTGTACAATCCTAATTGATAGGTGCTTTTTATTAGTGCAGGATGCCAAGTTGTCTATCTATTATCTATCTATATATCTATCTATCTCCTTAAAATTATTATACAGAGCAGCATATATAATATTACTAATAGTTAATACTGAGTTAACTTTAGAGGGTCCAAAAATAAATTTGCACCTGGGTCCTCTGTTGACTAGGTCCCCTACTGGCCTTTCCCTTCTACCTTTCTGCCACCCATGTCTCAGTTACTGCTTCAGGAAATGTCTGAGCCTTCTGATGTCTCCCCTTCACCTCCAGTCACCCCTGGTCAGTTGAGCACAACGAAGGCCTGGGGGTCACTTTTCCTCTGTTATTGCCTTCAGTGGGTCCTCACCTAGCTTGTTATCAGACAACCAGGGAGTTAACATAAGAGTGCAGGCTTTCTCACAGCTTGTTCTTGCTGTCCTAACTGGGCAGAAGGAAAGGATAATGGTACACTAAGGAGCACTGTATGTGAAAGTCCTAAACTCATGCAAAGGAGGTTTTAGTGTGTGAATATTGTGGCCAGTTTGAAGAAACATATTCTTGATTGAAATTTCACTAGCAATCCGGGTATTATGGGCCAAACAGGAACATTGGCTGGTATCAGTGGAGTAAGGGAGCCAGCAGTAGGCATTGCCCCTTTGGGTATCTGTGGGAGCTCCTTCATTAAGTGGTGAATGAGAGATATTCAGAGTGGCCGTTAATAAGAGTAGGTTGGAGCACCTGATAGAAGTGCTGCCTGAATTTTGTATCTCTAGCTATGATGTTATACTTCTCTCCATAGCTTTTCCGTAGTGTATTTTGTGGCTCTTAGAGTGAGGGAGCTTTTGTCATAGTCTAAGACAGAAACAGGGTCAGGTCTGCTTAGGGATCAGGTCAGGCTCAATGGAAAAGTGGACCTTGTGTATATTATCAAAACTTCAAAACTAATCAGGTTGGTAGGGGCAGATGGTTGAATTTGCATTTGTATGTAGAGTCAACCATTTGCCCAGTTACATTATGCAGACGTTATAAGGCAGTCAGGCCTTTGGTTAGGATGCCTGTTTGATTCATTAAGATGGTTCCTATTTGTCAAACTTTCAATTTAGGGCCTTCTTAAGGTGGGTGGTTTATGGTGGAATCCTTCAATTATAGCACTGCACTCATTTTGAATAGGTGCTGCAACAGATGCGGCAATGGCATGCTGTTCAGATAAGCGATTAGGAAGGTGGTGATCATCCAAGTTACAAAAGCATATTAGGCCTTTAGAGCAATACTAGTTTATGAGTGATCAACTGCTATTTTTTATTTGGATTTGTTACTCTTGTGTTTGGTTTGTGTTTTATATTTTATTAGCTATGAAGAACCTCATGTGTTGTGTTTCTTTTTGCAGGTGAGAACCAATTTTGCAAGAGTGTTTGACAATTGGGACATTTCTATGTCTATTGGGTGGAAATTTGGGCAGCCTCAAAGTCTGGTGGTGTGCAGCTGGGGCTGCCGAGATTTAGATGTAGCATCAGATGGCTTGGGCTGATCAGATTTGGGAGATTAGCAGGGTACGAGAAAGTGGGGTTGTCCCAATGTAAACAATGGGGGATATGTCTTGTACCAATTTAAGATGGTTAAGGGCGCAATTTCTAGGTATTTTTGTTCATTTGGTCCAGTATGATATCAGGAACGTCTAGCTGCATATGGGATCAAGGAAGGCAGGTTTGAGATTAAAAAGGAAGATGCAAAGGGATGTTGGGTGGGCCTTGGTGGCAGATGGTAGAGTTGCAGTCCACAATAACATCAGGGTGAACTTGAAGTTCCTGGCAGATGGGGTTCACCTGGGCAGGAAAAAATAATTTCTTAAGGGAATGGATTTGTTTTTGGACAGTTTAAGGAAGGTCAGTGGATTCAGTGGTTTGCTGAAGGTGGAAAGAGTACAACCTTTTTGAATGCTGTGTGCATGATGGCATAGCCTTCCATTAGGTGGTAAGGGGTGAGGCAAAAATAGCTTAAAGCAATAGAAAACCCAAAATTTATTTCTTGATTCAGATAGAGCATGCAATTGTAAACAACTTTCTAATTTACTTCTATTATCATTTTTTTGTTGTTCTCTTGGTAACTTTTTTGAAAAGCAGCGATGCAAGCTTAGGGCCCTGTCTATTTCTGGAGCATCACTATATGGCAGCAGTTTTGCAATAATGTTTTCCATTTGCAAGAGCACTAGATGGCAGCACTATTTCCTGCCATTTAGTGCTCCAGATGCCTCCTCGCATCCACCGACCGATCCGCCTCTGCTGGGATGAAGATAGAAGATGTTGGTCCCACACCGGATGAAGATGGAGCCGCCTGGATGAAGATGCTTCGCGGCTGGGATGAAGATCTTTTGCCAGATTTCAGGAATGGTGAATACCGATTTTGGGGCTAGTGTTAGGTTTTTAGAGCTGAATGCTAGACTGCTGCTTCATAACTGCTGTTTCTGGAGAGTCTGAAGACTCGCCAGAAACACGGGCCCACAAGCTCCATTTGGAGCTTGATAAATGGGCCTCTTTGACTCTATCAAGAATGGGAATTATATTAAGGTTATACCAGTTCTCTGACTGAAGAGATATAAAAATACCTAAATACTTAAAGGACTTACTTACTACTTTAAAGGGAGTTGCAACAGCTGAATCTCTCATTTTTCCTAATCCATAGAATCTCAGATTTCAAAGCATTTACTTTATAGCCCGAAAAGGATCCACACACCTCAATAATCAATAGAACTTTTGGGATATTTATCTTAGTATTGGACATGTATAAAAGAATGTCATCAGCATACAAAGCAATCTTTAATTCCTTGTGTCCAACTTTAATACTTTCCTGATATTGTCTAATCATAATAGCCAGGGGTTCAATTGAAATATTAAAGAGAAAAGGAGATAAGGGACATCCTTGACGCGTACCTCTGTTGAGAGTTATATCTGGTGATACATTATCGTTCACTATTAATTTTGTAGTAGGTGTACTGTACAGATTGTGAATAAATCTAACAAAGTTTTCTTTTAATCCGAATTTAAGTAGAGAAAATATCAGATGATCGTAATGGACCGAGTCAAATGGTTTTTCAGCATCAATCGATATAATCACTAGTGGCTAGATTTAGAGTTTTGTCTGTAAGGACCCGCGTAGCTAACGCTGGCTTTTTTCTGTCCGCACCATAAAAATAACTCTGGTATTGAGAGTCCACAGAAAGGCTGTGTTAGGCTCCAAAAAAGGAGCGTAGAGCATATTTAACGTAACTGCAACTCTCGATACCAGAGTTGCTTACGGACGCGGCCAGCCTCAAAAACGTGCTTGTGCACGATTCCCCCATAGGAAACAATGGGGCTGTTTGAGCTGAAAAAAAACCTAACACCTGCAAAAAGCCGCGTTCAGCTCCTAACGCAGCCCCATTGTTTGCTATGGGGAAACACTTCCTACGTCTGCACCTAACACTCTAACATGTACCCCGAGTCTAAACACCCCTAACCTTACACTTATTAACCCCTATTCTGCCGCCCCGCTATTGCTGACCCCTACATATTATTATTAACCCATAATCTGCCGCTCCGTAAACCGCCGCTACTTACATTATCCACTTACATTATCCCTATGTACCCCTAATCTGCTGCCCCTAACACCGCCGACCCCTATATTATATTTATTAACCCCTAATCTGCCCCCCTCAACGTCGCCTCCACCTGCCTACACTTATTAACCCCTAATCTGCTGAGCGGACCTGAGCACTACTATAATAAAGTTATTAACCCCTAATCCGCCTCACTAACCCTATAATAAATAGCATTAACCCCTAATCTGCCCTCCCTAGCATCGCCGACACCTAACTTCAATTATTAACCCCTAATCTGCCGACTGGAGCTCACCGCTATTCTAATAAATGTATTAAACCCTAAAGCTAAGTCTAACCCTAACACTAACACCCCCCTAAGTTAAATATAATTTAAATCTAACGAAATTAATTTACTCTTATTAACCCCTTAATGACAGAGGACGTACCAGGTACGTCATAGGAAAAAACTCCCTTAGTGACAATTGACGTACCTGGTACGTCCTCTGTTGTCTGAAGTGCTGGAAGCGATCACGATTGCTTTCAGCTGCTTCCAAGGGATTGTAGTGATGCCTCAATATTGAGGCATCACTGCAATCCCCCATTTTACATGCCGATGCAGAAAGGGCCACTCTGTGGCCCTTTCTGAATCGGCCACTGATACTAACAATTTCGTTGGTTGATGGTAGCAGCCTTTATCTGTACTCGCCTTAGTTTTTTACCCCAACCGATCTTACTTCTTTCGATGTTAGTACCGGAGCGGCGATTGCGGCCGGGGGGGGCGGGTGCGCGCGTGTGCGTGCGCACGCAAATTATGCCGAAAATGAAAGTAAAAATAAAAAGACCAATGTGGAAGCAGGGGGATCTTAGCTCTTTAGTAAGGGATCTGGGAGGGGGAGGGATGTAGATCGTTTAGGGGGGCCAGCTACACTACAGAAAACAAGTATTACATAGAAAAAAGTAAAAAAAAAAACTATTTTGGGGGGCAAATTGGGTACTGGCAGACAGCTGCCAGTACCCAAGATGGCGGCAAATAGTTAGAGGGGGAGGTTTAGAGAGATGTATTGGGGGGGATCAGGGAGGTTGTGGGGTAAGGGGGGATCCATCACTGCAGACTGTATGAAAAAATTAAAAAAATAATAATAAATTATTTTTATTTCAGTACTGGCAGACTTTCTGCCAGTACTTAAGATGGCGGTGACAATTGTGAGGTGGGGGAGGGAAGAGAGCTGTTTGAGGGGGGTCAGGGGGGGATCAGGGGGTGGGATGTGTCAGGTGGGAGGCTGATCTCTACGCTAAAGCTAAAAATTAACCCTACAAGCTACCTAATTAACCCCTTAACTGCTGGGCATATTACAAGTGTGGTGCGCAGCAGTATTAAACGGCCTTATTATTACCAAAATGCAACGCCAAATCCATATATGTCTGCTATTTATGAACAAAGGGGATCCCAGAGAAGCATTTACAACCATTTGTGCCATAATTGCACAAGCTGTTTGTAAATAATTTCAGTGAGAAACCTAAAATTGTGAAAAATTTAAGTTTTTTTTTTTATTTGATCGTATTTGGCGGTGAAATGGTGGCATGAAATATACCAAAATGGGCCTAGATCAATACTTTGGGATGTCTTCTAAATATAAATATATACATGTCAAGGGATATTCAGGTATTCCTGAAAGATATCAGTGTTCCAATGTAACTAGCGCTAATTCTGGAAAAAAGTGGTTTGAAAATAGCAAAGCGCTACTTGTATTTATGGCCCTATAACTTGCAAAAAAAGCAAAGAACATGTAAACATTGGATATTTCTAAACTCAGGACAAAATTTAGAAACTATTTAGAATGTTTTTTTTTGGTGGTTGTAGATGTGTTACAGATTTTGGGGGTCAAAGTTAGAAAAAGTGTGTTTTTTTTCAATTTTTTCCTCATATTTTACATTTTTTTATAGTAAATTATAAGATATGATGAAAATAATGGTATCTTTAGAAAGTCCATTTAATAGCGAGAAAAACGGTATATAATATGTATGGGTACAGTAAATGAGTAAGAGGAAAATTACATCTAAACACAAACACTGCAGAAATGTAAAAATAGCCATTGTCATTAAGGGTAAGAAAATTGAAAAATGGTCCGGTCATTAAGGGGTTAAATAAATTATTCCTTTTTAAAGCTAAATACTTACCTGTAAAATAAATCCTAATATAGCTACAATATAAATTATAATTATATTATAGCTATTTTAGGATTAATATGTATTTTACAGGTAACTTTGTATTTATTTTAACCAGGTACAATAGCTATTAAATAGTTAAGAACTATTTAATAGCTAAAATAGTTAAAATAATTACAAAATTACCTGTAAAATAAATCCTAACCTAAGTTACAATTAAACCTAACACTATACTATCATTAAATTAATTAAATAAAATACCTACAATTACCTACAATTAAACCTAACACTACACTATCAATACATTAATTAAATACAATATCTACAAATAACTACAATGAAATAAACTAACTAAAGTACAAAAAATAAAAAAGAACTAAGTTACAAAAAATAAAAAAATATTTACAAACATAAGAAAAATATTACAACAATTTTAAACTAATTACACCTACTCTAAGCCCCCTAATAAAATAACAAAGCCCCCCAAAATAAAAAAATTCCCTACCCTATTCTAAATTACTAACGTTCAAAGCTCTTTTACCTTACCAGCCCTGAACAGGGCCCTTTGCGGGGCATGCCCCAAGAAGTTCAGCTCTTTTGCCTGTAAAAAAAAACATACAATACCCCCCCCCCAACATTACAACCCACCACCCACATACCCCTAATCTAACCCAAACCCCCCTTAAATAAACCTAACACTAAGCCCCTGAAGATCATCCTACCTTGTCTTCACCATACCAGGTTCACCGATCGGTCCTGGCTCCAAAATCTTCATCGAACCCAAGCGGGGGCTGGCGATCCATCATCTGGTGGCTGAAGAGGTCCAGAAGAGGCTCCAAAGTCTTCATCCTATCCGGGAAGAAGAGTAGATCTGGACCGGCAACCAACATCTTCCAAGCGGCATCTTCTATCTTCATCCGATGAGGACCGGCTCCATCCTGAAGACCTCCACCATGGACCCATCTTCATCCGGCGACGTCCAACTGAAGAATGACGGTTCCTTTAAGGGACGTCATCCAAGATGGAGTCCCTCGAATTCCGATTGGCTGATAGGATTCTATCAGCCAATCGGAATTAAGGTAGGAATATTCTGATTGGCTGATGGAATCAGCCAATCAGAATCAAGATCAATCTGATTGGCTGATTGGATCAGCCAATTGGATTGAACTTGATTCTGATTGGCTGATTCCATCAGCCAATCAGAATATTCCTACCTTAATTCCGATTGGCTGATAGAATCCTATCAGCCAATTGGAATTCGAGGGACGCCATCTTGGATGACGTCATTTAAAGGAACCGTCATTCGTCGTTCAGTCGTCTGCCAGGATGGATGTTCCGCGTCGGAGGTCTTCAGGATCCTGCTGCTCCGCTCCGGATGGATGACGATAGAAGATCCCGCTTGGATGAAGACTTCAATCGGATGGAAGACCTCTCCTGCCCCGCTTGGATGAAGACTTCTACCGGATGGAAGACCTCTTCTGCCCCGCTTGGATGAAGACTTCTACCGGATGGAGGACCTCTTCTTGCTCCGCTTGGATGAAGAATTTGGCTCGGCTGGGTGAAGACGACTCAAGGTAGGGAGATCTTCAGGGGCTTAGTGTTAGGTTTATTTAAGGGGGGTTTGGGTTAGATTAGGGGTATGTGGGTGGTGGGTTGTAATGTTGGGGGGGGGTATTGTATGTTTTTTTTTACAGGCAAAAGAGCCTGTTCAGGGCTGGTAAGGTAAAAGAGCTTTGAACTTTAGTAATCTAGAATAGGGTAGGGCATTTTTTTATTTTGGGGGGCTTTGTTATTTTATTAGGGGGCTTAGAGTAGGTGTAGTTAGTTTAAAATTGTTGTAATATTTTTCTTATGTTTGTAAATATTTTTTAATTTTTTGTAACTTAGTTCTTTTTTATTTTTTGTACTTTAGTTAGTTTATTTCATTGTAGTTATTTGTAGGTATTGTATTTAATTAATTTATTGATAGTGTAGTGTTAGGTTTAATTGTAGGTAATTGTAGGTATTTTATTTAATTAATTTATTGATAGTGTAGTGTTAGGTTTAATTGTAACTTAGGTTAGGATTTATTTTACAGCTAAATTTGTAATTATTTTAACTATTTTAGCTATTAAATAGTTCTTAACTATTTAATAGCTATTGTACCTGGTTAAAATAAATACAAAGTTACCTGTAAAATAAATATTAATTCTAAAATTGCTATAATATAAATATAATTTATATTGTAGCTATATTAGGGTTTATTTTACAGGTAAGTATTTAGCTTTAAATAGGAATAATTTATTTAATAAGAGTTAATTAATTTCGTTAGATTAAAATTATATTTAACTTAGGGGGGTGTTAGTGTTAGGGTTAGACTTAGCTTTAGGTGTTAATACATTTATTAGAATAGCGGTGAGCTCCAGTCGGCAGATTAGGGGTTAATAATTGAAGTTAGGTGTTGGCGATGTTAGGGAGGGCAGATTAGGGGTTAATACTATTTATTATAGGGTTAGTGAGGCGGATTAGGGGTTAATAACTTTATTATAGTAGCGCTCAGGTCCGCTCGGCAGATTAGGGGTTAATAAGTGTAGGCAGGTGGAGGGGACGTTGAGGGGGGCAGATTAGGGGTTAATAAATATAATATAGGGGTCGGCGGTGTTAGGGGCAGCAGATTAGGGGTACATAGCTATAATGTAGGTGGCGGTCTGCAGATTAGGGGTTAAAAAAATTAAATCGAGTGGCGGCGATGTGGGGGGGGCCTCGGTTTAGTGGTACATAGGTAGTTTATGGGTGTTAGTGTACTTTAGAGTACAGTAGTTAAGAGGTTTATGAACCGGCGTTAGCCCAGAAAGCTCTTAACTACTGACTTTTTTCTGCGGCTGGAGTTTTGTCGTTAGATTTCTAACGCTCACTTCAGACACGACTCTAAATACCGGAGTTAGAAAGATCCCATTGAAAAGATAGGATACGCAAATGACGTAAGGGGATCTGCGGTATGGAAAAGTCGCGGCTGAAAAGTGAGCGTTAGACCCTTTTTTGAGTGACTCCAAATACCGGAGGTAGCCTAAAACCAGCGTTAGGAGCCTCTAACGCTGGTTTTCACGGCTACCGCCAAACTCCAAATCTAGGCCTAAGTCAGAAGAAATTATTTTTTCCTGCCCAGAAAGTCCCTTTAAAAGATTATAATAATCAAAAGTTAAAAAAATCTCTCTAATCTTAGCAGCGGAATTTCTTTTATACATAAACCCTGCCTGATCTTTATGAATAATATTTGGCAGTGCAGTTTGTAGGCGACTGGCCTACAAACTGCAAATGTAAGTAATTTATAATCGGAATTAAGAAGTGCTATAGGTCTATACAATTCTTTTTTTATAGGATCCTTTCCTTGTTTCAGGATTAATGGGGTCATAGACGCAGAAAAATTGGGGGGATAGGTTTATTCTCAATATAAAAATAATTAAAAAGATTTTCCAGGTAAGGAGTGATAGTTTGAACTAAGATTTTATAAAATTCATTAGGGATTGCATCTGGCCCAGGTGCTTTATCCATTGCTAAATTTTTGATAGGTTTTTAAATTTAAGTTTCAGTAATGGGGGCATTCATATTCGTAGCTAACTCAGAGGGTAAGGTGGGATTCTTGACCTTTCCCCAAAATTCATCCATATGTTGCATGTTAGATTCCTGCAAAGAATATACATTATTATAATATTTGGTGAAGACTTGCAACACCTCTTCTGGAGTTGTAGCAAATGTCCCTTCATTTTGAATTCTATCAATTACTGGGGGATTATTAACATTCTTAACTAGAGCAGCTAATAATTTTGCGGATTTATTTCCGTGCTTATAGAATTTAGCTTGTGATCTTATTTAAGATTGTGTTGCTTTATTAATTAAAAAGGTATCCCTTTCTTTTTTAGCTCGGTTGTTAGTATCCCAATTTTCTGTAGATCTCTCTAACAAGTATCGATCATATAACTTGGTTAAAAAAATTAGAACTTCTTGTTCTCTTTTTCCTATTTTTCTTCCGTAATGCTAAAGTATATGGTATGATTTCCCCCCTAAACACTGCCTTAGCTGTTTCCCAAAATACCACTGGTTTATCTATATAGTCATGATTAAACTGTAAGAATTTGTCAAACTTCCTTTTAAGAAAATCTTTAAATTTTATATCAATACAGAGATACTTTGGGAAGAAGAAACACATGGGAGTAGGACTACGGTTAGAGGTGGCAACTAGGAGAGATTTTGGAGCATGATCTGAAAGGCAAATAGGATGTATATCTGCTTTATTTTGTAATTTAGCTGTTTTATCATCTACTAGAAATAAGTCAATCCTAGAAAGCGATTTATATACTATGGGCAGGCACGTGAACTCTCTGACATCCGGATTTTGTGTCCTCCAGATATCCCTGACTGCCAAGTTTAGAAAGATCTTTCTAAACAATTTAGTCTCTAGACCATCCCTTTAAGTTTTAGTTAAAGGGATTTTTTTTCCTATGCCTGTCCAAAGGATAATGTGGAGCCATGTTGAAGTCTCCTCCAACAATAAGATATCCCTCTGAACATTGTAATATCTTCATCTGGACAGAGTCTCAGAAACCTCAGCTAATAGCATTTGGGGCATAAATATTACACAGTGTATAAATAGAATTGGCTATATTTAATTTTAGGAGAAGGTACCTACCCTCTGGGTCTGTATAAACTTGTAGAACCTGATAATTAATCTTCTTCTCTATTAAAATGTCTACTCCTCTTTTCCTATTAACACCTGGGGAGGCAATAACCTTTCCAACCGAGGAAAATTTAGTTTTGCACTTTCAGCTAGATCTAAATGAGTTTCCTGTAAGAAAGCTAGGTCAAATTTTAATACTTTGAGGTGTACAAGAACTGTTTTCCGTTTGATGGGGGAATTTATACCCCCTTGTTCCATGACACTATGTTTAGAGTATTCATATCCTAATCTTTATACACAAAAGAAGGAAGGGGAGAATTTGTTTTCTTTTACCGAACCTACTGTAAAGGGGAACAAACAGTTTATTTTCCATTATTGTGTACATACACAACAAAGGGGGAAACACCCCCCCCCTTTACTAATTTTGAGGAAGCGCCAAGTCTGAGAGCATAACAAAGGAAAGAAAGAAAAACAATGGAAAAACATTTCTTATTTCTATACATTTATACTAATTCACTTTCTGTCTGCCTGCGTAAATTACAATTGCTTGGATTCCCTGGTTAATGAGTCTAGTGCAAATGGGAGACAATTCTTTTCTTTTTAATGATGTTTCAAATGAAAAATCCTGGAAAAGAAATATATTAAACCCTCCTAGTAAGATAGGTTGGGATTTCCAGTAATATTGCATCAGAGTAATTTTATCTTGAAAGTTAAGAAGTTTGGTGATGACCGGTCTTGCTCTCTGTTCCCTGCTGCTACTGACTGATTGCCCTCCAATTCTATGTACCCACTCTACTATAATAGGGGGATATGTGGAGGGGATACCCAAGAGTTTAACTAATGTTATATGTAAATAAGTTCTTTCTCATTTTTATATAGTTTATTCTCAGGTAGGAACTAGCCTAATATTGTTCCTTCTGGAGCGGTTCTCTAGGTCTTCTACTTTAAGCTGCAATTTTAAGAGTGGAACTATTGGTTTCAAATTTAGATTTGAGTGTCTTATTATTATCCTCTAAATCAGATATCCTCTGTTCAGCCTCTTGAAGTCTGTTGGAAAATTTTCTTACTTCATTAGTTTATGTTAATATATCTTGTTTGATTTCTGATTTGACGATATCAAATTTAGGTGTCAAGGCACTTGCAATACTCTCAATCAGAGATTGCATATCAATGTGTTCATTACAACGTATGGGATTAGTATTTACAGAGTGAATCTCTGCAGCAGTTTCTAGGGTGTTTCTGTTTTTCCTCTCTCTAGGTTTACCGGCCATAGCTGGAGAAGTGTTTTTAGAATACGTGGGTGATTTAATAAATTTATCCATATAATGTGTTAAAAAAGGGGGGGGGGGAGTGAAGTGATCTAGTGAAGGATCCAGGTAATTGTGAGAAAAAAAAAGAAAAGAAAAAAGGTGCTCTTGATACTAAACTTAGTGTATCTAAGACCATCTATGTAAATTAAAGGAAGCACACAAGGAATGAGTCTAATCTCAAAATGCTGCACATATTGGTTACTTTAAGATGTAGTTAAAGAGCCCATTTAACTACTTTACTTAAATAACTAGATTTATAAAAAAAAAATGTCTTAACTACTACAAAGAGCAATAGCTTAATTCAGCAAGTTTTTTAGTGTAATGAAAGGGAGAGAAAGTTTTAACTTATGGCTCTATTGTTCTATTAAGATCCATCAAAAGTGCCCATTGAGGCCACCTCAAGAAAAAAAACAGTACCTATCTAAAATGAACCATATATTGAGCATGCATAGCTTGCCGCCTTCAGGCAGAAAAGTATAATATATCCTTAATAAAGATCTTATTAAACATTGTTTTTCAGATAGACTGAAATCTAAATATTCATACAGCATGTTTCACATACTTTGTAACCAGAATATATCAACAAGATATTGTCCCCCAATTGTTTGATAGCACTACCCCCATTCCAATGATACCTCAGCTATGCCTCTTAACTATTCATGGACCCCTGAGATATAATATGCAACTATTTCTCTCTGAGAGTTTTCTTATCCACTTACTACATTTATCCCAGATTGTTAGCTACAGTTTTGTTTGTGTATTGGATATATTTTTAAGAACCTTATGAACATCATCCTTTTCTCGAAACTTACCCCTATCAGTGAAACTATTTTATTAAACACCCCAAGAGGGGCTACTAATGTCCTATTTTCATTTGGAGATATCCAGATAACAGTACGTATTTTTTATGAGTAAGGTGTGGAGAAACTTGGACAATAGAAAATATCTCTATAAAGTTGTAAAAATGCCTTAAGACCATGTCTTAAGATTTCTTTGTAATAGTTCCCCCAGCACCCAATTAGTCCTCCATCACTCCTCCGTATATTCTCAATTTCTTATATTCAAGCACCATTGTTTATTGTGCATCTGTTAGTATACCATCAGTTAGAATGTTTATCTTTATATTTCTCCTTCAGTTACATTCATCTCTACATTGAGCTCTACAAAGACCCAAAAGTGGTCTATCATTTACTACCTTCTAATAACTATTTTCATTAGTGGTCAAGGGTCCAAGAGTGGCCAAATATATTGCAAATAGAAGGCTTCTTTAAAAAAGAACAAATCTGAGGTTCCATACATTGTTTCATGGCATGTCTTGGATTGTTATAAAACAAATTATCAAGTGTACCTAACTATGTTTATATAACATGCATGCAATGTATTTTTGTTCTATGTTCTGTATGTTTGAGAACCTCAATAAAAAAATAAAAAAATTAAAAAAAAAAAAAAAGAATATATCAACAAATTTATAATGACAGAATATTGTACAATTTTCACCAAAAAGAGCATATATATATAATATATACCAGTTATTTCTTAATCCACAATACTAATCAATGGCAGCTTTAATATTGGCTATACTATAATTTTAGTGGGTTAGAACAGTGTTTTTCAACCAGTGTGCTGTGGCACACTAGTGTGCCGTGAGAGATCCTCAGGTGTGCCACAGCAGACTGACAACAGTGCGGGGGTGTCCCTCTTTCAAATTTTGAAATATTGGGAGGTATGTGACAGGCTCATCAGGCATCATTTACAACCATGACATTGACATTCATTCACAGACAATCATTATGATTGTTTGTGAATGAATGTCAATATGTCATGTATAGTTTGTAGGAGGCATGGCATGACAGCACAGTACAGTGTGTCTATATATATATACTGTATTAGGCTACAATTTTGTAAAATGTTGGGAAAGTGGTGTGCCAAAGGATTTTTTAATGTAAAAAAGTGTGCCACAGCAAAAAAAAAAGGTTGCAAATCACTCGGTTAGAAAACAGATTGACCCACAAAATCAGCATAAGCAGTAAACCTCTGAGCAAAGTTTAAGCCTTATGTCAGCCAAAAGCATTCACTTTCATAAAGATGTTAAGCAACTTTTTTACAGCCTTATTAGATTGATTATAGATTGTGAGGTAGACAAAGTTAGAGAGTAGCCGTTTCTGAGAGACAAATCTTAGTAGCAGGTATTTTAAAGGACCTTGGATAAAAGAAAATTACGAGTCTCTCATATAGTTTTTACAAGAGCTTGACAAAGTTTGTTCAGAGAGTAACTGAGAGTAACTTTAGCTTGAATTTATCAGACTTATAAGAGTCAGCTAATACGCAAAGCAAATTAGTGATGAATTTAACACAGGCTGTAGCAAAACTTCAGTAAGCAAGCAAGTTAAATCACACAGCCAGCATAAGCAGTGAGATTCTAAACAACAGTAGGTGTGAAGACAGCCAAGTAGCCAAGTAGATTTAGCATTCATAGAGGTAATAAGCAGCGTTTGTTAAGGCTTTATTAGATTAGGAGTGGAGATAATGCAAGCAGAGTTCAGCAGCCACAGTTTCTGAGGAAGACATGTATGAATAGCAGATTAAAAAGTGTAGCACATGCCAGTATTACTCAGTTGAAAGCACTCTTAACATAATACTTGCTATTTATCCTTCCTGATTGTGAAATGACAAACCATCCCTCCAAGAGGGAAGACCCCCGGTGTAGTAGCAGCAAAATAATCACGGCTTGTCAAGATCCAGCTTCTCAAGAGGCCAGACAATTCTTCTTCAGCTGCCAGTGGGAAAAGAAAAAACTCCTGTGCCCTCAAATCTAGCCACAGTCGAATCCTTTCCTCAGCTAACCTTCTGGCAAGACGTGACCCCTATGTGGCACAAGTCGCTCCTGGGCAGATCACTGGTGGTGATCTGTCGACCCCCTCACGCAGCACCGGTGGGAGGGAAAGTTACCCAGAGCACACCTGAGTTGATTCCCAACATCGGCTGTTCTCAAATGTTGGTTGTTGTGCAGCTTGGCTCCTCCTCGACCGCCGATGGCTATGGCGGATGGCGCCGATATTTCGCACCAACTTCCACTAGTAGATGTTCTACTACAACCCCACCGCAGCCCCAGCCACTCAGGCACCAGGGTCTTCCGCCTAATGAAACAGGAGCAGGGGTTTCAGAAATTAGCGCTACGTGACTTGCGATTAGCTCCTCCACCGGAAGTCCTTCCAGTACGCATTAATTCCTGTATCACACCATTTTTCTACAGGCTGTAATTTAAAGGGATATGAAACCCAACATTTTTCTTTCATAATTCAGATAGAGAATGCAATTTTAAACAACATTCCAATTTACTTTTATTATTTAATTTCTTCATTCTTCAGATATCCATTGTTGAAGAAATAGCAATGCACATGGGTGAGCCAAACACACGAGGCATCTATGTGCAGCCACCAATTAGCAGCTGCTGAACCAATCTAAATATGCTTTTTAACAATGAATACCAAGAGAATGAGGCACATAATAGAAGTAAATTGGAAAGTTGTTTAAAAGTGCATGCTCAATCATTAAAGAAAAAAAAAAAATGGGTTTCATGTCCCACTTACAAATAGTCTAACTTTGATGCCACTTACTCTTAAGAAAAGGTATGGCTTTACAATATTAATGTGAAATATTCTCATTAAAGGGACAGTCTAGTCAAAATTAAACTTTTATGATTCAGATAGGGCATGTAAGTTTAAACAACTTTCCAATTTTTTTTTTTTTTTAAATACTTTTTATTGAGAATCTCTTCTCTATGGTACATAAAACAATTTTATAACATTGCATATTGGAAGCTACAAAGATTGTACATTTCTCATATACATTTTACAGCATACATGGTCAAGTGAGTTTACAGATAATAATTCCAATGCATATTAGCTCGTACCATGAATTCTAATTTTTAACTTAACTTAAAAGTTGACTTAAATCAAACCAATAACATAGTCTCATTGTTCAATTAAATGAAATATAAAAATGATGTTACCAAAAGGTCAGAGCGTAGCAAAAGCAGTTATTGAATTGTACGTTGTGCCAAGGCCTATTTCCCCAAGCTTTTAAGGTATTGTTCCCATGTGATCTGTAATTCAATGAAATTATCTCTATTGTTTGAGAGGTAAGAACCATACTCCTCTAACTCAATAAGATCCGTAACTTTATTTTGCCACATTTTGAGAGAAGGAACTTCTGGGGATTTCCAATTTTGTGCCACCAGGACTTTGACACTATTTATCATGATTTTCAAGAGGGGTCTAAAATGTGATTGGGGAAGTTTGGTAGATTTATTGAGCAGCCACACCAGAGGATCTAGAGGGAGGGACATGCGAAAAATACCTTCTATTTCTGCTATTACGTTCCTCCAGAGAGTGTTTAGTTGGGAGCACCACCACCACATGTGGCCCATTCCACTCCCAACATGGCCGCATCTCCAGCATGTGTTACTAGTTTTAGGGAACAACTTGTGTAATCTCCTGGGTGTTAAGTACCAGGAGTGTAAAATTTTGAGGTTTACTTCTTTAATTCTGGATGATGAGGAGCTGGCTTTTGTGTGTTGGAAGATATTGTTAGCAGTAGCAGGTGTAATTGTCAGCCCTAGCTCTACTTCCCACGTCCCTATCGAGTGTATTAAGTCTCCTGGTGGGGGCTGTGTGAGAATTCTATATATACAAGATAGACCATGTCTGAGTGGGGGGGATGAGGAGAGTAGGACGTCAATGATCTAATCATGTTTAGGTGGTGCTTGTGAGTTGTCACGTAGTGGTGAACCCTCCTGTAGGAAAACCAGTTGGCGGCCCATGAGTGACCTCTCTTCATCAACTGGTCCTGACTGCAGAGCTGTTCGTTTGAGGTAAGTTGAGTCATTAAAGTCTCTTCCACCCCCTCCCCCTCCACCCAACCCCTGGCGAGTGACAACAGAGAAAATTCATTGTTGTGGACAAGGGACGTCAGTGGGCCGGGACAGGAAGACAGGTACGGATTCATTCTATTAGCCTGTTGCCATATTTTAAGGGTTTCCTGTGTGAAGGGGTTGGTAACCTGATAGTGGGCCCCGTGAGGACTATAATGCCAACAGACAGATGGACGGTGGATCTCACGGCTAAGACTTTCCTCCAGTGGAATCCATCTTTTATGTGATCTGTGTATTCTCCAATCTAATATTCTCTGTATAAATATAGATCTACGGTAACTCTCAATGTCTGGTACTCCTAGACCACCATGAGTTGTAGGGCGGGACATTATCTGCTTACTAATCCTGGGGGGTCGTCTGTTCCATATGAACGACCCAAATAGTCGTTGCATCTGAAGAGTGAAATTATTAGGTATGGGAATGGGTAATGTGTACATAATGTAAAGCAACCGAGGGAAAGCATTCATCTTAATTGTATGTATTCTACCAAGCCAAGAGAGGTTCTGCCTTGTCCATGAGGAAAGATCCCTCATCAGAGCTGTTTTAATTGGAACATAATTCACATTGAAAAGTGTGTTTATATTATCAGCAAGATACACTCCCAGATATTTCAGTGGGCCCTTGCACCATTTAAATGCACAGCCATCTGCTATCAATAGTTCTGTCTGTCGGTCAAGGGCAACAACTAGCATTTTATTTTGAAGTTTGTTAATGTTTGGAACAGTTCTAATTCATTTAGTAAAGGTGTTATAGAGTTAGTGGGGTCAGTTAGCGAAAAAAGGATGTCATCTGCGAATAATGACAGCTTATATGTCTCCCCTTCTATGCGAAAGCCCTGAATTTGTCTGTTTTGTCTGATTTTGGCTGCTAAGGCCTCAATCAAACAGGTAAACAGCAAGGGTGATAGGGGGCAACATTGTCTTGTTCCGTTTGATATTTGTAAGGGTCTAGATATAATACCATTAAGGGCAATGTATGCATTTCGTTTGTTGTATAGGGCGAAAATTTTATGTATGGTCTTTACTCCGAACCCAAACGAGCGTAGAGCGGCTTGCAGGAAAGGCCATCTCACTCGGTTGAAGGCCTTTTCCGCATCTGTGGACAGCCAGACCGAGGGGATGTTTAGTGATCGTGCGTGCCACATCAGGTGCAGGTTTCGTACCGTGTTGTCTTTGGCTTCCCGATAGGGGACGAATCCCACCTGATCTGGGTGTATAATGAGGGGTAATATTTTGTTTAGACGATTCGCCAGAATTTTTGCATTAATTTTAATGTCCACGTTTAATAACGAAATTGGTTTATAATTTGGGATGTGTAAGGGAGATTTATTTGGTTTAGGGATTAGGGTAAGTCTTGCTCTCAGGGCAACCAGCGGAAACGAGTAGTTCTCGTCAATAGTGTGAAAGTATCTTAAAAGATATGGAGTTAGGATGTCACGAAACGCGACATAGTATTCGTTACCGTATCGTCAGGTCCAGGTGCTTTCCCTCCTTTTAAGGACTTAATTGCTCCCAGTATTTCTGACATTGTAAATGGGTCGTCCATTTCTTCTCCCTGCTAAGGAGTAATTCTAGGAAGACCCAGCTGTGACAAATAGGAATGTATGGCGTCCTCTGTAGGTGTGGTAGTATGTTGGTTTAGGTTATATAATGATTCGTAATACTGTCTAAAATTTTCAGCTATGTCGGTTGAGGAGTACCAATCCTTGCCTTTGTCGTCTTTAATGTGGGATATGTATCTATTAAGGGTATTTTTCCTAAGCTGTCTGGCTAACATTCTCCCTTGTTTGTTTGCACCCTCATAGAACTTTCTCCTGAGGAACAGGGCATTCCTTTTAGCATCAGTCCCTAAATAGTAATTCAGCTGTTGTCGTTTGTGTTCAAGACTATCTAATAGGGAGCGGTCTTTGGGGTGGACTTTATGTAGGTCCTGTAATTTGTTTAAGTCAGAGAGAAGTGACGACAGATATATGTTGTTTTGCTTGATTTTAGCGGCTTTCAGAGCTATTATCTCACCTCTCATGTAACATTTGTGGGCATTCCATAGGTGTTGGGGGTTAATGTCCTGAGTGTCGTTCAAATTAAAATATTCCTCTAATTTATTTCTAACTTGGATACAGATCATGGGGTCTTTTAGTAGGGTCTCATCTAGTCTCCAGTTGCATTGCCAGTGAGTATGTGGTGAATAGTTTAACGTACAACTAGTCATAGCGTGATCTGACCATGTGATGGGATATATTTTTGTGTCTGAAACTTGGGCAAGAGTTGTAACATCTACCATAAGATAGTCAATTCTAGAGTAATGTCGATGTGGGTGTGAGTAGAAGGTGTAATCCTTATCATTCGGGTGACTTAAGCGCCAAACGTCGTGGACTGTTAGTGAAGTGAGATGTATTTTTACCTGATGAAGAACTTTAGTGGGGTTGATGAGGTACCAGTGGAGCAGTCCAGGTAGGGATCTAAAGCTATATTAAAGTCGCCCCCAATTATCAAACTGCCTCTGGCTGTCTCTAAAATTCTTTTACTGATATGTTGGAAGAATCGGGGAGAGTCAACGCTAGGGGAATATACATTTACAAGGTTAATACATCTGTGATGGAGAGACCCAGAAAGAATTAGGTATCTTCCCTCCCTGTCTCTAATGACTGAGTCGACTTGGAGAGGGACATTTTTATTAATCAGGGTACATACACCATTATGTTTGGTATTTTTTGAGGCAAAATATGCATGGCCAAATTTCAAGAAGGAGGATTTAGTTTCATAACCTTTTTTGAAGTGAGTCTCTTGGAGCATTACAACGTCACTTCGTAATCTCTTATAATCTCTGATAGCTATGGACCTCTTCTGCGGAATATTAAGACCTTTAACATTATGTGACACAATTTTAAGAGTAGGCTTATCGTGTGCCATCTTGGGGGATAAGTATATGGCTCTCGTTCAGGAATACAGTATGGTGGCAAACAAAACTATAGGCCCTTGGCACAGCTTCACATTTGAACATATGAGACATTAGGAACACATAAAAAGGAACAATATGAAACAACAGTAACAAACTTTTTTTGAAACTTAGTGTATCTCTGAAATTATACACCTTCATTGGGGGGAAACGGGGCCGTATTTATGCTCTAGTTAACAATATTTATATTTGTAATGTAGAACAGTGGTGGGGTCACTCAGAATAAAATCTAGCCAAGGCTTTAAATCTATAATAATTTAGCTCCATATCTAGTGAGCCCCATATGAACTAGTCAGATTAGTAAAGATTTGGGGGTCTAACCTGAAGGGTATGAGCTGTATATGTACGTAATTGTGGGATAAACACCAACAGGGGGACAAAATTTTACAGTAACTCAAATACAACAACAGTTCAATAATATCAACAAGAAAATAACTCACACCTGCGAAGATGACAGTTAAATTGTAGGCACTTATAGTGAAGATAGTTGGCAATTAGATCATGGACACTTATAGTGAAGACAGTTAGCTAGGTTAGTGTGCAGCTTCAAATACTGCAGAATCGCATATTAATCTTTAAGGTAGCAAAGGCATTGACCTACGCCTTCATGGACACTTATAGTGAAGACAGTTGGTTAGATTAGTGTGCAGCACTAGATAACTCAAATACAGTGGTATCACATGTTATACTTTAAGACAGTGCGTGTGCAGATCTAAACCATAAATGACTTATTGGTGAGTTCAACAGTCTTACCCAACCTTTATGTCCTTTTGTCCCTTCGAGAGGGCCCGCAGCAGGTCATTGATACAAGCAAGATAATAAACCATATTTGTACAGTTGATCATTAGATCA
This sequence comes from Bombina bombina, assembly GCF_027579735.1. NCBI lineage: Eukaryota > Metazoa > Chordata > Amphibia > Anura > Bombinatoridae > Bombina > Bombina bombina. Next base: position 755,006,027 of record NC_069504.1, read on the forward strand.
TATACACTTATAGTGAAGAGAGTTAGCTAGAGTGGTGCGCAGCCTCTGGGGGGTGAGGGTCCGTTTTTCTTTTCTTGTGTTGTGACTTGGTCCATTGAGGACGTTGCTCTTTGGGGTTAACAGAGTTAGTGACTCTTGATCGAGAGGGTGCTTCGAGCACGTTGTCTTCTGGGGGAACAACCTTGATGTTTAGTGTCTTGGAAAAACTGTCCAGGTCCTGGAAACTCTTGTATATGACTTGGGCTCCATTATGAGTAGCTATTAAGCTAAAGGGAAAACCCCATCGGTAGCGGATGTCGTGTTCTTGTAAGGCTTTAGTAAGAAATCTTACCTCCCTTCTTCTCTGGATTGTTTGCGCACACAAATCTTGAAAAATTTGCAGAGAGTGACCTCTAAATGAAAGTTCCCTTGTCAATCTAGCAGCATGCCATAATTCTTCTTTAGTAGTGTAGCGGAGGAACTTCAAAATCACATCTCTGGGAGGTGCGGGTGGTTTAGTCGGGGGCCTAAGAGCCCTGTGTATTCTTTCTATGTCTTCAGTTTGGAGGCTGGGGGATCTTGGCAGTAGAAAGCCATATAGGTCTTTTAGATAAGATTTTAATTGATCTTGTTGGATCTCTTCCGGAATGCCTCGAATCCTGAGGTTATTACGCCTTCCGCGATTATCTAAGTCCTCTAGCTTTTCCTGCAAATTTTGAACAATGGAGTCCTGTATAGACAATTGGGTTGTATTGGAACTGACTAGATTATTGAGGGCCTCTTGGCCTTCCTCGAGGTAATCAATGTGTGCACCCATATCCGTTAAATCTTTCTTGAGGTCCCTCATCTCTTTTATGAATGACTTGAGGGAGGCAAAATCAGACTTAGATGGTAGGTCTGCGAGTTGTGAGCGCAGCAGTTGTAGTGTATTATGGTTTAACATAGAGGGTTCTGTTAGGGGGTCTTGAGAAGTATCCCCCTTAAGGTGGGGGAGTTCGGATGGGGGTGTTTCAGAAGAGTGGAAAAATACAGTTACTGAGGGTGTAGCCGCAGCTGTTTTATTTGCTTTATCCATTTTCAGCCCCTTCCTTTGCGACATGTCAGAGGGTAGCTATGTTGACTAGGATAACTTATGGCCTCCTCAAAACCCTGAACAACCGGATTTTAAGTCCCCCACAGACAGCAGTATCTCAACAGTCAATACCGGAAAGTCCAGCAACCAGGCTCCAGGGGCAAGTATATTACCACTCTCTAATGTAATGGAGTATAAGTATTTCAATTATGTTTGAATGTGTGGCGCAGCAGGGCCTGATAATTTAAGCTCTATGGTGAGAAGGTCAGTCTCAAATAGGGCTCCAGTTTATCCTCACCATTCAAACCTAGACTATTTTCCTTGGCCAGGGTACAGTCACAACTCCCACTCAGTATGCATTTCTCTTTACATGTGGTTGTGTAAGCGTTGTCTGTGAGAGGGATAAAGTTATGGCTCACCCTGAGGGTTCCGATCCCGCCTGCATGTGTTCATATGAGGCTTGCCAGTGCATCTGGTAATATCAGACTACGGGTGAGTGTGTTGTCTGGATATCTATTTATGGTGTTAATTTTACCCGTGCCTGCGTGATCTCCTCTCCCTCGTGGGAACCAAGATGGCCACTGCTGCTATAGCGGATCTGAGTAGGCTGTATGGAGCTGATGTTAAAGTCTCTCCGCTGCTCCGCTGCAGGTCTGTTCCGGGGCTAGATAGAATCATCAGTGTGGGCAGTTGTTTTTCATCGAAATCAGCATCTCCATCTGTTCTATTTAGTTCAATTGAGCTACGGCCGCTACGGAGCTCTGCTAGAACGCGGCCATGTCCCAGCACGACTTGGCTCCGCCCCTCAACTTTCCAATTTATTTTTATAATCAAATTTGCTTTGTTCTCTTGGTATTCCACCTATGCTAATTTCTAAGCCCTTGAAGGCCACCTCTTATGTAAATTCATTTGACATTTTTTCACAGCTAGAGGACGTTAGTTCATATGTACCATATAGATAACATTGTGCTCACACCCGTGAAGTTATTTAAGAGTCAGCACTAGTTGTCTGAAATTCAAGTCTGTCAAAAGAACTGAGACAAGGGGGCTGTCTGCAGAAGCTTAGATACAATGTAATCACTGAGGTAAAACATATTAATATACTTATATAACCATGTTGGTTATGCAAAACTGGGAAATGGTAAAGGGATTATCTATCTTTTTAAACAATAAAAAATCTGGAGTAGTCTGTACCTTTAAACTTAAAAAAGTAAGAGGTCACTTACTCCTTTGCATAGCTGTATATAAGAAATATATTCATATATGACATTTTAATGGTTGCACAAATATTTATGCAATGATTCTTTCAATATTTTACAATTTTAGAACAAAACATGACATTTCACTTTAGAAAAGACGTAATCTCATTTTTGGTCGTCTGTTTTTTCCTCCTTAATGAACATGACAATGAAGATTATACTGCTATTCAAATATTCTCTTGATGACCCTATAATTTTATCTCACAAGACAAGATTGGAAAGTAGAAAAAGCAGCTGAAAGGGAATTTCACGAATGCAACAGATGTGAAATTGTTGGGTCTTGAAAAGGAATTCATCACCCAAGGCAGGAAAAAAAAAACAATTAACCCTTTTCTAATGTATACCAATACATTAAAATGTGCTGCAAACTTGTCAAAATCTTAAAAGGTTTACATTCATAATCATATGATTATGCATATGGTACTATACATAAAGCTTTGTTAACATATGGAGGGAAACAAAAAAATGAAAACAAGAATTACTGCCTAGTGTAATATTCGATATACAGAGTTTTACAATACAAGTTGATTAGGGAATATCAAGAGAATATATTCCTGTCATGCAGAGTTCACACACTTTAAAGGACATAATATGAAAAAAAAAGAAAAAGCTCTGATATGCATTTTATTATTGCACTATTGATTGCATAGCAGTGATGTACTACTGGGACCTAGTTGGACATCTGGTGAGCCAACGACAAGAGGCATGTGTGTAGAAACCAGTCACCAGTTAGCTCCCAGTTGTGCACTGCTGCTCCTGAGTATGCTTTTCAACAAAGGATATCAAGAGAATGAATTAAAGTTAATACAATTACATTAAAGGTCTCTAAAAGGGCAGCCTCTCTTCGTACCATGACATTTTAATTTTGAGTTTTATGTTCCTTTAAATTTAGAATTCCAAATTCAATAGAAGGGTACCAGGAACGACGGGGACAAATGACTTCCAGAGCATATGTTCATTTAATTTAATTTAATATAATATACAGAGGGACAAAGATGCAAAACAGAAGAGGAGAAACTATTGGAGAACAGGGAGAAAGTAATCCTACCCTGTAGAACTGAAAAATGTTTATACAGTAAAACGGATGTAATACAGAGAGATGAAAAATACAATACTGTTAGATGATAAGCCATTGAGAAAATAAGATCATGTCTTGAAAAACATCCACTCAACTAAATGATATAAATGTTAATGAGATCTGAGTTGAGCTAAATGATTAATCTAAATCCTTACATTGGCATAAATCCAGAAATGAGCCGTGTAGTTCATGCGTTCCATTTGATATCAACCGAGGACACTAATGTGGAATGATTCCAAGAGAGAAACAAGTGAAATCTTGAAAGATGTTTATACAAACGATACCTATTTCAGCTAATACTATCATCTATCTATCTTTCTAGCTATCTATCTAACTATCTATTTATCAGGGTTAGAACTACTATTGGTGCAGTGGCACCAGGGCCCAAGTGCTGGGGATTCCATAGTGTCCAGTCTATACATAAGCATGTGCAGAATGTGTTCAATCCTAATGCAGGGGAGGCTTTTATTAGTGCAGGTTGGAGGTTTATCTATTATCTATATATTTATAAATCATTATACAGAGCAGCATATACATTACTATTGCTTACTACTGAGTTACCTTTGGGGGATACAAAAAACAAAATTTGCACCAGGGCCCTCTATTGATGTGGTCCGCTACTGCTATCTATCTGTTGAATGGTAAACCCTATAATTCTTTCCAGATTATAGTTTTCCAATAAAATGAAAAAAAGTAGGGAAATTCTTAGCATCAGTTTTCTCTTAATGGAAATTTGAAACTTAAAGGGACAGTCTAATCCAGAATTGTTATTGTTTAAACAGATAGATGATCCCTTTATTACCCATACCCCAGTTTTGCACAACTAACACAGTTATATAAATACACTTTTTACCTCTGTTTACCTTGTTTCTAAGCCTCTGCAGACTGCCCCCTTATCACAGTTTTTTTACAGACTTGCATTGTAGCCTGTCAATGCTGACTCTTAAATAACTCCATGGGAGTGAGGACAATGTTATCTATATGACACACATATAAACTAACAGTGTCTAACTGTCAAATCTGTTTTCTAAGGGATATTAAAATAAATGTAAATTTGAATGAATAAGTGCCCGGTTTTTAAAAATACTATTAAAAACAGGGGCACTTTCATCCATTAAAATTTACATTGAAGCGTTTTTTTTAAATACTTAACTTTTTCTTTAGGAAAACCAGACCGACGATCATCCGTCCGCAGCTTCTCTGTACTTAAATTAGCACTGAAATGACGAACCCAGCTTCCTCCAATCGTTGTGAGAACCCCAAGGCGACCAGCTCGTGAGGCCACGCAACAATTGGAGGAAGCCGGTTTCGTCATTGATATGCTTAGTACAGCTTGAGAAGCGGGAGAAGGATCACCAGTTTTGTTTATTTAAAGAAAAAGGTAAGTATTTTAAAAACACTTCAATGTATATTTTAATGAATGAAAATGCCCCTGTTTTTAATAGTATTTAAAAAACGGGCACTTATTCATTCAAATTTACCTTCACTTAAAAAAAAAATAAAAAAAAATATCACATATGCCGAAGACCAGAATTTAAATATTTTTATTATGGGCAAAAGTGATTTTATATGTATGTATATATAAATATATATATATATATATATATATATATATATATATATATATATATATATATATATATATATATATGCAAAAGAAGGATCTGCACTCACTGTACTTTCCACACAAAGGTTTAATGTGTAAAGTGACATTTCGGGGATCAAACCATCCCCTTCTTCAGACTTTGATCCCCGAAACGCCACTTTACACATTAAACCTTTGTGTGGAAAGTACAGTGAGTGCGGATCCTTCTTTTGCATTTGAATTCTGATGTTCCTGACACCCTGGCGTTTTACCCTGAAGTGAGAATACAAATCCTTTCGGATGAATATATATATATATATATATATATATATATATACACACACACACACACATGCACGTACATATATGACTGCACACACACAAACTGAAGTGTATTGCCAGAGACAGTAAACTGATAGAACTCAGGTAGCATTATTCAATATTTGGATTTTATTTCTATTCTAAACAAAGTTCTCACCTGTTGGCCCTTGATGCCTTAGGGTCCTAGTTAGGAGGAATCTGTGCTATTTCAGAGGGCTTTTAAGGCCTGCTGTACCTTGTTTTTGAATGAGATATGATGTACACTAGTGAATATAATATAGAAGGAGTGGTTGGAGAAGGGGGGTTAATGTTACAAGGCATTTAAGTATTCCAAGTAAAAGTACCCTACGGTGTTATGCTCGTCACAGTACTCAGCAGGTTAATACTGCACCTGTGTGTCTGGTGATGTATTAGTATATTTGAGAGAATGACAACTTAAAATCAATTTTCTGCAGTAACAGATGCTGTTTTGGTTATCCCTTGCACCAAAAAAATAAATAAATCTCAAAATCACAAATAGCAATAAAGTCCACAATGAAAGAAAAAAAAGTCAAACAAATGTTTCCAAGGAATGAATGTTATCATAAATTTTGATACCCTAAGGTTACATTGAAGTATATGAGATTAAGCATTTGAATAGCAATATTCAAAATATATAAATATGACTTTTGTTATCTGAATATTGCACTCAGTAAATAGAAAGAAAACATTTGTTTTCAAAAAATTTTTTGTCAAAATACTGGCAAGCTTTCGGCCAGATTACGAGTTTTGCGTTAGAGGCTATGGCCCCAATTTATCAAAGGTCTTGCAGACCTGATCCGACACTGCGGATCAGGTCCGCAAGACCTCGCTAAATGCGGAGAGCAATACGCTCTCCGCATTTAACATTGCACCAGCAGCTCACAAGAGCTGCTGGTGCAACGCTGCCCCCTGCTGACTCGCGGCCAATCGGCAGCCACCAGGGAGGTGTCAATCAACCCGATCATATTCGATCGGGTTGATTTCCGGCGATTCCTGTCCGCCTGCTCAGAGAAGGCGGACAGGGTTATGAAGCAGCGGTCTTTAGACCGCTGCTTCATAAGTTGTGTTTCTGGCGAGTCTGAAGACTCGCCAGAAACACGGCCCTTCAAGCTCCATACGATGCTTGATAAATAGGCCTGTATGAGGTGCTAGCGAGCAGTTTTCTCTCACTTACTTACCTGCAGCGCTGGTATTACAGGTTTTTACAAACCCGGCATTAAAAGGCAAGAAGTGAGCGTTGAGCAAAATTGTGCTCCTTACCGCACTCCAATACCAGCGCTGCTTAAGTCAGCGGTGAGCTGGTTGTACATGCTCATGCACGATTTCCCCATAGGAATCAACGGGGAGAGCCAGCTGAAAAAAGTCTAACACCTGCAAAAAAAGCAGCGTAAAATAGCCAATAGAATGCGAGCTCAATCCTATTGGTTAATTGGATCAGCCAATAGGATTGAGCTTCAATCCTATTGGCTGATTGCATCAGCCAATAGGATTTTTTTCTACCTTAATTCTGATTGGCTGATAGAATTCTATCAGCCAATCGGAATCTAAGGGACGCCATCTTGGATGACGTCACTTAAAGGAACTCCGGATGAAGAGGATGCTCCGCGTTTTTCTCTTGAAGATGGAGCTGCTCCGCGTCGGATGGATGAAGATAGAAGATGCCGTCTGGATGAAGACTTCTGCCCGTCTGAAGAACCACTTCGCCCGGCTTGGATGAAGACTTTACCCGGTAAGTCGATCTTCAGGGGGCTAGTGTTAGGTTTTTTTAAGGGTGTATTGGGTGGGTTTTATTTTTAGGTTAGGGACTTTGGGCTGCAATAGATCTAACTGCCCTTTTAAGGGCAATGCCCATCCAAATGCCCTTTTTAGGGCAATGGGGAGCTTATTTTTTTTTACATAGTATTTTATTTGGGGTGTTGGTTGTGTGGGTGGTGGGTTTTACTGTTGGGGGGGTTGTTTGTATTTTTTTTTACAGGTAAAAGAGCTGATTACTTTGGGGCAATGCCCTGCAAAAGGCCCTTTTAAGGGCTATTGGTAGTTTAGTTTAGGCTAGTGTTTTTTTTATTGGGGGGGGGGGGCTTTTTTATTTTAATAGGGCTATTAGATTAGGTTTAATTAGTTTAAATATCTGTAATTTGTTTATTATTTTCTGTAATTTAGTGGGGGGGGGTTGTACTTTAGCTAATTTAATTTAATTTAATTTAGGTAATTGTATTTAATTTAGTTAATTTATTTAATTATAGTGTAGTGTTAGGTGTTCGTGTGTTAGGTTTTATTTTACAGGTACTTTTGTATTTATTTTAGCTAGGTAGTTATTAAATAGTTAATAACTATTTAATAACTATTCTACCTAGTTAAAATAATACAAACTTGCCTGTAAAATAAAAATAAACCCTAAACTAGCTACAATGTAACTATTAGTTATATTATAGCTATCTTAGGGTTTATTTTACAGGTAAGTATTTAGTTTTAAATAGGAATAATTTAGTTAATGATAGTAATATTTATTTAGATTTATTTAAATTATATTTAAGTTAGGGGGTGTTAGGGTTAGACTTAGGTTTAGGGGTTAATAACTTTAGTATAGTGGCGACATTGGGGGCGGAAGATTAGGGGTTAATAAATAGTATGTAGGTGTCAGTGATGTTGGGGGCAGCAGATTAGGGGTTAATACATATAATGCAGGTGGCGGCGGTGTCCGGAGAGGCAGATTAGGGGTTAATAATTATAATGTAGGTGTTGGCGATGTCGGGGGTGGCAGATTAGGGGTTAATAAATATAATGTAGGTGTCGGCAATGTTGGGGGCAGCAGATTAGGGGTTCATAAATATAATGTAGGTGGCGGTGGTGTCTGGAGCGGCAGATTAGGGGTTAATAATTTTATTTTAGTGTTTGCGATGCGTGAGGGCCTCGGTTTAGGGGTTAATAGGTAGTTTATGGGTGTTAGTGTACTTTTTAGCACTTTAGTTATGAGTTTTATGTTACGGCGTTGTACCATAAAACTCATAACTACTGACTTTTAAATGCGTTAGGACTCTTGACAGGGTAGGGTGTACCGCTCACTTTTTGGCCTCCCAGGACAGACTCGTAATATAAGCGCTATGGAAGTCCCATAGAAGAAAGACTTTACAAAGTTTACGTAAGTCGTTTTGCGGTAAGGCCAAAGAAGTGTGCGGTGACCCTAAACCTTCAAGACTTGTAATACCAGCGGTAGGGAAAAAGCAGCGTTAGGGCCTCGTAATCTAGCCGTGAGTCTCTAAAATTGATTCTATTTCTGCTATAATTAGTCTCCAAAAGTTTTGGATTGTATTACACTACCACCACATATGAGCCATGCTGCTGCCTCTATGGTCACATCTCCAACATTGGTCTGATCTGTGGTGGAATAGACAGTGAGTTTTCTTAGGGGTAAGGTACCATCTGTGTAGGAGTTTTAAGTTGATTTCAACTATGGATAGTGATACTGACATTTTTGTTATGTTTTGGAAGATTGTTGTGCTCATTTGAGGGAGAATAATTAGAGTATGAGAGAGTATGAGAAATCGGTGACGTACGAATACATAGGGTTTCAAAGTTTGTTAGAGGTCTAACCATGTTTCTGCTTTGTTCATGTTGAGAGATGTACCGGTGTACTCTATGGTAGTTGAACCAGTTATTAAAATAAGTGTAGCCCTTGTCCAAAAGGTCTGACTGAGAAATAATTTTTCTCCTGAAGTTATCATGTGAATAGAGAGATCTCGAATATTTTCATCCGCTATGTTTAGTATGGCGTTGTGTCCTATCGTGAATTGACCATTTTCTATGAGAGAAGTGAGAGGGGATGGTTTTGATGAAAGCATAGTATTTTTGGACAGGATATGTTCCCACATTTTTACATCAGAGTTTAGGAGAGAAATTGGTTTATTAGGTTTTGACAATAGACTAATATGAGCTTCTAGTAAACTAGGAGATAATGATTTGGATTCGTCAATGTAGTTAAAAAATGTGTGAGTTGGGGTATTAATTCCTCTTGAAATCGTTTATAGTATCTGTTACCAAATCCATCAGGACCCGGTGCTCTGCCAGTTGGAAGGTCTTTGATAACCGATTTATTTCCTCTGGTGATATGGGTTCCTCTAATTGATCCTTTTGGTGTGAGGAAATTTGGGGGAGGTGAAGGGAGGATAGAAACATGACTATTGCTTTAGTTTTTGTGTCTTGTTCTAGGGGTGTTAGGCTAGTTGGGCTATTCAAGATATATACTTTTTTATAGTATTCCCTAAAGGTAGTGATGTCGCAAAACTAAAAATTTTGGTTCGCGAACGGCAGACTCGAACTTCCGTAACTGTTCACGAACCGGGCGAACCGCCATTGACTTCAATAGGCAGGCGAACTTTAAAACCCACAGGGACTCTTTCTGGCCACAATAGTGATGGAAAAGTTGTTTCAAGGGGACTAACACCTGGACTGTGGCATACCGGAGGGGGATCCATGGCAAAACTCCCATGGAAAATTACATAGTTGATGCAGAGTCTGGTTTTAAGCCATAAAGGGCATAAATCAACTAAGATTCCTAAATTGTTTGGAATAACGTGCTTTAAAACATCAGGTATGATGTTGTATCGATCAGGTAGTGTAAGGGTTACGCCCGCTTCACAGTGACAGACCAAACTCCCCGTGTAACGCACCGCAAACAACCGCAAACAGTCCATTTGCACAACCATGAGATAGATAGATTTGATAGATAGATAGATAGATAGATACATAGATTACATAGATCAATAGATGCAATATACATTTGATAGATACGAATTACATAGATCAATAGATGCAATATACATTTGATAGATATGAATTACATAGATCAATAGATGCAATATACATTTGATAGATACAAATTACATAGATCAATAGATGCAATATACATTTGATAGATACAAATTACATAGATCAATAGATGCAATATACATTTGATAGATACGAATTACATAGATCAATAGATGCAATATACATTTGATAGATACGAATTACATAGATCAATAGATGCAATATACATTTGATAGATACAAATTACATAGATCAATAGATGCAATATACATTTGATAGACACGAATTACATAGATCAATAGATGCAATATACATTTGATAGATACGGATTACATAGATCAATAGATGCAATATACATTTGATAGATACGAATTACATAGATCAATAGATGCAATATACATTTGATAGATACGAATTACATAGATCAATAGATGCAATATACATTTGATAGATACGAATTACATAGATCAATAGATGCAATATACATTTGATAGATACAAATTACATAGATAAATAGATGCAATATACATTTGATAGACAAGAATTACATAGATCAATAGATGCAATATACATTTGATAGATACGAATTACATAGATCAATAGATGCAATATACATTTGATAGATACAAATTACATAGATCAATAGATGCAATATACATTTGATAGATACGAATTACATAGATCAATAGATGCAATATACATTTGATAGATACAAATTACATAGATAAATAGATGCAATATACATTTGATAGACAAGAATTACATAGATCAATAGATGCAATATACATTTAATAGATACGAATTACATAGATCAATAGATGCAATATACATTTGATAGATACGAATTACATAGATCAATAGATGCAATATACATTTGATAGATACAAATTACATAGATCAATAGATGCAATATACATTTGATAGATATGAATTACATAGATCAATAGATGCTATATACATTTGATAGATACGAATTACATAGATCAATAGATGCAATATACATTTGATAGATACGATTGATAGTTAGATAGATTTGATAGATAAAGAGATAGATTTGATAGATATATAATTTCACAGACAGAGAATTACAAGACGTGCGGTTTGGGACCCATGGTAAGGTTCCCAGAGGCAGTTGCGGCGCCAGGGGATGTGTATATGGCATGGATTTTAGGAACCGGGAGATGGAAAAAGATGCTTGGTCGGTCCTCCTGCTTCAAATTTGGGGCACTGCGCATGCAATCTATTGTGCCACCAGATATGAGTGGTGTGTTAAGTAGTACTATTCTTAGCAGTTTAATACCTGTTACTCCTCCTATCGGGGGAGGTGCATATGGCATTGATTTTAGGAACAAGGAGATGGAAAAAGATGCTTGGTCGGTCCTCCTACTTCAAATTTGGCCAAATTTGGCACTAGTTGGCAAGTGGGCCTGGTACACACTCTGGCAGGCAGGCAACTGCAATTAGATTACACTAGCAGACTGATGTTTCACAGTCAAAAAAGTTTTTTTTTAAATATTTACACTACTGTTATAACAAATATGATTGGTGGCACTAGTTGGCAAGTGGGCCTGGCACACACGCTGGCAGGCAGGCAATAGCAATTAGATTACACTAGCAGACTGATGTTTCACAGTCAAAAAAGTTTTTTTTAAAAATATTTACACTACTGTTATAACAAATATGATTGGTGGCACTTATTGGCATGTGGGCCTGGCACACACGCTGGCAGGCAGGCAACTGCAATTAGATTACACTAGCAGGCTGATGTAAAAGTTTTTTTTTTTAAAAATTTACAATAATGTTACACCAGATATAACTGGTGGCACTGAGGAAGTAGGCACAGTATATGCTGTGAGCCTGACACACAGGCTGGCCTGGCAACTGAAATTAGATTACACTAGCAGACTGATGTAAAAGTTGTTTTTTTTAAATTTACACTAATGTTTACACCAGATATGACTGGTGGCACTGAGCAAGTAGGCACAGTATATGCTGTGAGCCTGACACACAGGCTGGCAGTGCCAGGCAGGCAACTGCTATTAGATTACAAAAAAAAAAACTCACTGATGTTCTAGCCTGAAAAGGGCTGTTTGGGGTGCTGTCCTTACAGCAGAGATCAGATGAGTCCTTCAGGACTGTAGTGGACACTGAATACACTAGCCTAGCTATCAATTTCCCTATAAAATCAGCAGCAGCAGCACTATCCCTCCTCTCACTAAGAATGCAGGATCAGAATGAATCTAAAATGGCTGCTGCCCAGGAGCTGGGAGGGAGTGTCTGCTGATGATTGGCTGAAGGGTCAAAGTTTAATCAATGATGACAAATAGGGGGTGGATCGAACATCGCATATGTTCGCCCGGCGCGGCAAACGCGAACAAGCTATGATCGCCGGGAATTGTTCTCCGGCGAACTGTTCGCGACATCACTACCTAAAGGTTTTTGCTATGGATTTGGAGGAGAAATGTTCTTTGTTCTGGTCATCTTTTATACGTAAGATATATGATTTATTTGCTTTTTGCTTTAAATATCATGCTAGGGATCTACCTGATTTATTACGTCCTTCGTAATGTGATTGTTGTAGTCTTAAAGTTTGTCTTTTGTGTTCTTTGTTATAATAAGACGTTAGTTTTTCTCGTTCCAATTGTAGAGCAATTAGTAAGAATTGTTAGAAGGGGATTTTTTATGGCGCTGTTCTAGTGATTCAATGTTAGCAAGCAAGGATGTTAAATATGCACTTTTTTTTCAATATAGATGCTTTTATGCCTATGACTTCCCCCTTATCATGCATTTGTGGGCTTCCCATTAATTTGATTGGGATAGGTCTGAAGTGGTGTTGAAAGAGATCTGTTGTGACACAGAGGGGTCTGTAATATTCATAATTTTTAACAATTGTACCAACATTTTTGCTTGTCACTAGGGGGCCGATTCATCATTGTGCGGGCGGACATCGATAAATGGCGACAGCATACGCTGTCGGCATTTATCATTGCACAAGCATTTCTCGTGAAATGCTTGTGCAATACCGCTCCCTGCACATTTGCGGCCATTTGGACGCTATCAGGGGGTGTCAATCATCCCGATCGTATCCGACAAGTTAAGGAAGAGCGGTCTTAAGTCCGCTGGTTCTTAACTTCAGTTTCAGTGGAACCTGAAGCTACGGGGGTAGATTGCAGTATCCGCTGCTTGATAAATCTACCCCTAGATACAAAGCATGATACACCAACTTTTTTTTTTTTTTTAATAATATTCTTTAATGCATGGTAAATCCATGAAGTATTCTTACAGTAAAATAAATCTACCCCTATATATTAGTTGTATTCTAATTGTCAAACAGACATAATTTGATATAGCAAATCATGTCCGCTGGACATTACTAAATGTGGACAGCATACGCTGGGTGAAATTACATATGCGGCGTAAGTTTCAGCGCAACTGCTAAAACCCACGTTGCCCGTAAGTTAACCTCGCACATTAGATTAATCACATAAACGGCGCAGCAGATTCTATGCTGCCATAAGTCGAACAAACTGGCGAGGTTCAGAAATGTGCGTAACTACAAATTACGCCAGTATATCATCTTGCAGTGTGTAAGTAAAAAAAAAAAAAAGTTGAAATCAAGCTTAAATATCTAATCCAGCTAAAAAAATTCAAATTCATTCAAAACCCCTAAATCCCCCATGCCCCCACATCGCAACTACTAATAAAAAAAATTAAAACCCCTAAACCACCATCCCCCCACATCGCAACTACGAATAAAAATTATTTACCCCTAAATCACCATCCCCCCACTTCACAACTACCAATAAAAGTTAACCCCTAATCCGCCATCCCCCACAACGCAAACCACTATATAAACCTGTTAACCCCTAAACCGCCATCCCCCAACAACGCAAACTACTATATAAACCTTACGCCAGTATATCATCTTGCGGTGTGTAAGTAAAAAAAAAAAGTTGAAATCAAGCGTAAATATTTAATCCAGCTAAAAAAAAATTAAACCAACCACCCCCCCACATCGCAACTACGAATAAAAATTATTTACCCCTAAATCACCATCCCCCCACATCACAACTACTAATAAAAGTTAACCCCTAATCCACCATCCCCCACAACGCAAACCGCTATATAAACCTGTTAACCCCTAACAACGCATCTACTATATAAACCTTAATAGGTTTATATAGTAGTTAACCTCTAAACCGTCATCCCCCAACAATACAAACACCTAACTAACATATTAACACCTAAACCGCCATCCCCAACAACACAAACTACCTAATTAACCTATTAACACCTAAACCGCCAACACCCCACTGCGCAAAGTATTAACCTAATAACTATTCCCCCTAACCTAACATCCCCTAACTTAACCCCAATTAAAATACACATACATAAAATTAAAAAATACTCACTACATTAACCCCATAGTGACCAGACCATTTTTCAATTTTCTTACCGTTAGGGACCAGGGCTGTTTTTGCATTTCTGCCGTGTTTGTGTTTATCTGTAATTTTCCTCTTACTCATTTACTGTACCCACACATATTATATATAGTTTTTCTCGCCATTAAAACTTTCTAAAGATACCATTATTTTCATCATATCATATAATTTATTATAAAAAAGATATAAAATATGAGGAAAAAATTGAATAAAACACACTTTTTTTAACTTTGACCCCCAAAATCTGTTTACACATCTACAACCACCAAAAAACACCCATGCTAAATAGTTTCTAAATTTTGTCCTGAGTTTAGAAATACCCAGGGCTCGATCCGATAAAAATCGTCGCCCGCAAAAGCTGGCGACGCCAATATTTGCGCTGGTTTGGTATCACATATACGGTGTAACCTAGAAGTTACGCGCGTATATTTCTGCCATCGCCCGTAGTTTTTTGGGCCATAGGCAGGTATACCAAACCAGCGCAGTTTGGTATCCAATATACAGCGTAAGGACTTACATGGCAAAAATGGAGAAATCTTACTCCATTTTCACCTCGCCACAAAAAGCAGCCGTAAGAAGCCTTACGCTGACTATTGGAGCCCCGTAACTCCCTAAACTAGCTGCTAAATAAACCTAACACCTAACGCATGCGCAATGTCTATCTACCTGTCAACCGCGATCCCCCGCCGCAATCCCTAATAAAGTATTTAACCCCTAAACCGCCGCCATCTACATAAACTAACCCCCTACTGGGAGCCCCTAAAACCGCCACCATCTAACTGATCTATCCCCTAATGTGAGCCCCTAAAACCGCCACCATCTAACTGATCTATCCCCTAATGTGAGCCCCTAAAACCGCCGCCATCTACCTGATCTATCCCCTAATCTGACCCTTTACACCGCCGCCAGCTATATTAATATTATTAACCCCTAATCTAATATCCATAAAGTAATAAGCTCTATCATCAGCCCTTAAAAGGGCCTTTTGCGGGGCTTTGCCCCAAAGTTAACAGCTCTTTTGCCCTATAACCTGCCCTCCCTACACCGCCGCCACCTATATTAAAATTATTAACCCCTAATTTAATCTACCTACCCCGCCGCCAGCTATATTATCTATATTAACCCTAAGTATATTATAGTTAATATAGTTATTACATTATATATATATTAACTATATTAACCCTAATTATATTAGGGTTAATATAGTTACTATAGTATTTATATTGGTTGGTTCAGCCAATCGGATTGAACTTGAATCTGATTGGCTGATTCAATCAGCCAATCAGATTTTTTCTACCTTAATTCTTATTGGCTGATAGAATCCTATCAGCCAATCGGAATTCGACGGACGCCATCTTGGATGATGTCATTTAAAGGTACCTCATTCGTCTTTCAGTCGTCGGCCGAGATGGATGCTCCACGTCGGAGGAGTGAAGACTGAAGATTGAAGATGCCGCTTGATGGAAGATGCTGCCGGATGGAAGAAGACTTTGCTGCCGCTTGGAGAAAGACATCGCCGGGATGAAGAATTCTTCTTTGCCGCTTGATTGGACATCGCCCGGATCGGATGAAGAGTTCTGCCCGGCGGGGTGAATACAAGGTAGGGAGATCTTCAGGGGGGTAGTGTTAGGTTTATTTAATAAATTATTAAAAAAAGTGGGCGCTTAAAGCAGGAGATTCAGTAGATATGTAACAAATTATACTTTCCTCTGTGGGGATTAGATCAGACTAAGGGGGATGATATCCAAACTACTGCCGTTCAGAAGTGGAAATAAACAATTCTGATATATTTAATTATTTTTATTTGATATAATTAAATGTTTTAAGAACAATTCAAAATTTCAAAAACAATAATTAATATCCACGGTTAAAACAATACTTCAATTCCAATTCTAAAACCATACACATTCACTTCCAACTATAGTTGCTTTTTCAGCCATACACACACTCAAACACTCCCTAAAACAATATAGTAAAAATGGTTATAAAAACAATACATGCAAGTTTGAGTAGAAGTCACAAACCAGAAGGAGCAATATATTCCCAAAAGGGATCAACAGGTAATATCGTATATTCCTGATAAGAAAGTTGTGCACAGTATGTTTAAACAAGTCCGCTACAGCAAGGTAAGGTGCTAGGTATTGGTATCCTTAAAATTGATTAGCCCCCAAATGCAAACAGCCGTCGGTATTTTTTCACCGGCGCTGTATTCAATTTGCACCAAACAAGGGGTAGTCCGTGAGACTACAGTCTTTTACTAAGATCTCCGTTACTGTCCTGTATATTTAGAGGCTATCCGCCTTCTTACCATTACCGTTACTCCACTGTATTTCAGCCGTCCTGCTGCAAACAATTGACCGCACACCGGCGGCTTCCAAGACTCCTACGTCACCTGGTATCCGGAACCTCCAGGTGAATCCGACTTGCGCAAGTCTATTTACGAGGTGTAGGAAGACCTCTAATCCTGATTCTTGTGGCCGCTCTTTAGTACTTACACAGTACGCGGTTAAGATCCTTCAGTCTTTGTTTATCAAACTTGTAGCAGAAAAAGGCAATTTTGTTTATATAGTAACAGGGTAATTCTTCTACGCGTTTCAACCCGTGTGGGTCTTTATCAAGATACTTTACCCTGCATCTGTGCTTTCTTAAAAACCCCGCTGTAGCTTCTGATTTGTCAGTAGTTCATTTCCTTCCAGTTTGCATTAAATGTGGGAATCAATACAGACACATGCTTCATCAATTGCAAACCACTTCACACTCATAAACCAATTCATATATATACATAGACTATTACCATTTAGAATACAACAAATTAATATCCATAATAAAATACTATTCTAAAATCTTAAATTTAATAAATTTAAAAATTAATTAAAAAACATTTAAGAAAAAAGATATCTAAAATTAACCTAAGGGGGAGGTTATATATTTTCAAATACTAATGATCACTATCACAAGGCATGAAAAGTAAACAATAAATATTCTAACAACTTATTTAAGGTGGGTTTGGGTTAGATTAGGGGTACTTTGTGACAAAGCCCCGCCAAAAGCCCTTTTAAGGGCTGGCAAAAGAGCTGAATTCTTTGGGGCATGCCCCGCAAAAAGCCCTTTTAAGGGCTGGCAAAAGAGCAGTTTACTTTGGGGTAATGCCACGCAAAAAGCCCTTTTCAGGGCTATTTGTAGGGTTAGACTTAGGTTTAGTGGTAGGGATAGTTTATTATTTTAGGGGTTAAATAATTTAATATAGATGGCGGCGGGGTAGGGGGATTAGATTAGGGGTTAATAATTTTAAAATAGATGGCGGCGGGGTAGGGGCTCACTTTAGGGGGTAGGTAAGGTAGATGGCGGCGGTGTTAGGGGCTCACTTTAGGGGGTTATAGATTTACTATAGCTGGCGGGGGGTCCGGGAGCGGCGGTTTAGGGGTTAATAACTTTATTAGGTTGCGGCAGGGTTTGGGAGCGGCGGTTTAGGGGTTAATACATTTTTTATTGTTAGGCTAGTGAGGGGGGATAGCGGATAGAGGGTTAGACGTGTCGGGCTATGTTTAGGAGGCGTGTTAGACAGTGCTGGTGATTTCATACTTTACTCAGGTTTTGTAGGGCCGGCAGTTTCTAACGTGGCGCAAGTCACTGGCGACGCCAGAAATTTGTACTTGTGCAGATTTCTGGACATCGCTGGTTTATCCGATTTACGGCACGTTAGCAACTGATGGCGCTGTATATTGGATAGCTCGAGATGCGAGCTGAAACTGCAGGCGATGCAGGTTCCCTCGCTTGCTCCGCAAACTACGCCGTATATCGGATCGCGCCCCATATGTTTACATGTTCTTTGCTTTTTTCCAAGTTATAGAGCAATAAGTACAAGTACATTGTAACACTGATATCTGTCAGGAATCCCTGAATAACCCTTCACATGTACATATATTTTTTTAGTAGACAACCCAAAGTATTGATCTAGGGCCATTTTGGTATATTTCATACCACCATTTCACAGCCAAATGCGATCAAATAAAAAAAATCGTTCACTTTTTCACAAACTTTAGGTTTCTCACTGAAATTATATACAAACAGCTTGTGCAATTATGGCACAAATGGTTGTAAATGTTTCTCTTGGATCCCCTTTGTTCAGAAATAGCAGACATATATGGCTTTGGCATTGCTTTTTGGTAATTAGAAGGCCGCTAAATGCCACTGCGCACCACACTTGTATTATGCCCAGCAGTGAAGGGGTTAAGTAGCTTGTAGGGTTAATTTTATCTTTAGAGTACAGATAACCCTCCCACCTGAAACATCCCACCCCCTGATCCCTCTCTAATTCCTCTCAAACAGCTCTCTTCCCTCCCCCACCCCACAATGGTCATCCCCATCTTAAGTACTGGCAGAAAGTCTGCCAGTACTAAAATAAAAGGCTTTTTTTTTTAAATCATTTTTTTATATAGTTTCTGCAGTGTAGGGTTCCCTCTTAACCCCCAACCTCTCTGACCCCCCTCAAACAGCTCACCCCCCCCACCCTCCTCCCGCCCTCCTCAAGCTCCCTCCATCGATGGGCCGCCCACCCACCTCTCTCCTATCCCTCCCACGCCACCAACAATTGGCACCATTGCTGGCTGATGCAGAGAGGGCCACAGAGTGACCCTCTCTGCATTGGTTGCTTAACAGAAGGTATTGCACGATGCCTCAATATCGAGGCATCGCTGCAATACCCTGAAAGTGGCTGGAAGTGATCACGATCGCTTCCAGCGCTTAAAACCCTTGAGGACGTACAAGGTACATCCTTGGTCATTAGCGACCGTTTTTTGTAGAACGTACCTTGTACGTCCTTGGTCATTAAGGGGTTAAAAATTAATAAAAAAATTACAAAAAATAAAAAACATAAATTACTAAAAAAATAACATTACCCAAAATAAAAAAATCTAGCATTATATAAAAAAACACCTAATATTAAACATTAAAAAAAGAAAAAACTAACATTACAAAAAAGAAGAAGCTAAGATTACAAAAAATAAAAAAACCTAACATTACAGAAAATAATAAACAAACGGCTAGATTACAAGTTTTGTCAGTAAAAACTTGCAGAGCCAACGCTCCTTTTTTTCCTGTGCTCACTTTAAACAACGCTGGCATTACAAGTTTTCTGAATGGCTGCGTTAGCCTCAGAAAAGTGAGCGTTGAGCAAAATTTAGCTCCACTTCTACCTGTAATACCAGCGTTGCGTACGGTAGCGGTAAGCTGGCAAAACGTGCTTGTGCACGATTTCCCCATAGGAAACAATGGGGCTGAGTTGGCTGAATAAAAGTCTAACACCTGCAAAAAAGCAGCGTTCAGCTCCTAACGCAACCCCATTGTTTCCTATGAGGAAACACTTTATAAGTCTACACCTAACACCCTAACATGAACCTCAAGTCTAAACACCCCTAACCTTACACTTATTAACCTCTAATCTGCCGCCCCCAACATCGTCACCAACTGCATTATACTATTAAACCCTAATCTGCCGCTGCGGAAACCACCGCCACCTACATTATCCCTATGAACCCCTAATCTGCTGCCCCAACATTGCCAGACCCTACATTATATTTATTAACCCCTAATCTACTGCCCACAACATCGCTGCAACCTACCTACATTTAGTAACCCCTAATCTGCCGACCGGACATTGCCGCCACTATAATAAATGTATTAACCCCTAAACCGCCGCACTCCTGCCTTGCAAACACTATAATAAATTTTATTAACCCCTAATCTGCCCTCCCTAACATCGCCGCCACCTACCTACAATTATTAACCCTAATCTGCCACCCCCAACGTCGCTGCTACTATAATAAAGTTATTAACCCCTAAAAATAAGTCTAACCCTAACACCCCCCCTAAGTTAAATATAATTTAAATAAATCTAAATAAAATTACTATAATTAAATAAATTATTCCTATTTAAAAATAAATACTTGCCTATAAAATAAACCATAAGATAGCTACAATATAACTAATAGTTACATTGTAGCTATTTTAGGATTTATATTTATTTTACAGGCAACTTTGTATTTATTTTAACTAGGTACAATAGCTATTAAATAGTTAATAACTATTTAATAGCTACCTAGTTAAAATAATTACAAAATTACCTGTAAAATAAATCCTAACCTAAGTTACAAATACAACTAACACTACATTATCAATAAATTAATTAAATAAATTAACTACAATTATCTAAACTAAAATACAATTAAATAAACTAAACTATATTACAAAAACAAACAAACATTAAATTACAAAAAAATAAAAAATATTACAAGAAGTTTAATCTAATTACACCTAATCTAAGCCCCCTAATAAAATAAATAAGCCCCCCAAAATAATAAAATTCCCTATCCTAAACTAAATTACAAAGTAATCAGCTCTTTTACCAGCCCTTAAAAGGGCTTTTTGCGGGGCATTGCCCCAAAGTAATCAGCTCTTTTACCAGCCCTTAAAAGGGCTTTTTGCGGGGCATTGCCCCAAAGTAATCAGCTCTTTTACCTGTAAAAAAAAGAAATACAATACCCCCAACATTACAACCCACCACCCACACACCTCTACTCTAAAACCCACCCGATCCCCCCTTAAAAAAAAAATAACACTACCCCATTGAAGAACACCCAACCTTGAGCCGTGTTCACCCAGCGGGGCACCGATGGGGCAGAAGAGGACATCCGGACCGGCAGATGTCTTCATCCTATCCGGGCAGAAGAGGACATCCAGACCGGCAGACATCTTCATCCAGACGGCATCTTCATCCCAGCGGGCGTTAAAAAGCAGCGTTAGGACCCCTTAACACTGCTTTTCAAGGCTAACGCAGAACTCGTAATCTAGGCGAAAATTATCCAAAATTAAAAAAGTTATTCCTAATCTAATACCCCCTTAAAAAAAACTACCCCAAAATAATAATAAAAAAAAATCTATAAATAAATTACCAATAGTCCATAAAAGGGCCTTTTGCAGGGCATTGCCCTAAGTTTAACAGCTCTTTTTCCCTGAAAAAAGTACAAAGTACCTCCTAACATTACAACCAACACCCAAAATAAAAAAAAAACTAAACTAAAAAAAAAACAAATCTACCTATTGCTCCTAAAAGGGCATTTGTATGGGCATTGCCCTTAAAAGGGCATTAAGCACTTTTATAGCCCATAAAAATAAAAAAAGCCCTAATCTAAAAAAAAAAAACACCCCAAAAATAAAAACCTTACACTAACCCAAAAAAAGGAATTCTGGCGATTCCTCTTCTTCCCGGCGTCAAAAGGTCTTCATCCAGACGGCTCCATTTTCATCTATCGCAAGCCATCTTCTATCTTCTTGGCGGATGCGTGGATCGGTCGGTGGCAACGGTCACCGGCAAAATGGAGGTCTTCCTTCAGCACACTGAAGATGAATGCAAGCGTATAAAATTGTAATCATTTGTCAAATGTACTCCTATTATCACAATTGCTTCACTCTTTTATATTGGGGTACCCTTACATTCCAAGTGACTGAAAATTTACAATCAGCCAATAGGATGAGAGCTGCTTCAGGCAAGCCTGAAACTATGGGACTCAGCTGCTTTATAAATGGAGTCCCTTGTATCTAATGAACATACTTTTATGCTAACAAAGTCTATGTCCATGAACTACATATGAATTATGGAATATCACCCACTCATTGTTATTTAGACAGAAAAGTCAAAATTAAACTTTCAATAACTTTCTAATTTACTTTCGCCTAGATTTAGAGTACTGTGTTAGCCGTCAAAAGCAGCGTTAAGGGGTCCTAACGCTGCTTTTTACCGCCCGCTGGTATTTAGAGTCAGTCAGGAAAGGGTCTAACGCTCACTTTCCAGCCGCGACTTTTCCATACCGCAGATCCCCTTATGCCAATTGCGTATCCTATCTTTTCAATGGGATCTTCCTAACGCCGGTATTTAGAGTCTTGGCTGAATTAAGCGTTAGAACTCTAACGACAAAACTCCAGTCGCAGAAAAAAGTCAGGAGATAAGAGCTTTGTGGGCTAACGCCGGTTAATAAAGCTCTTAACTACAGTGCTCTAAAGTACACTAACACCCATAAACTACCTATGTACCCCTAAACCGAAGCCCCCCACATCGCCGCCACTCTAATAATTTTTTTTAACCCCTAATCTGCCGACCGCACACCGCCGCCACATACTTTATCCCTATGTACCCCTAATCTGCTGCCCCTAACATCGCAGACACCTACATAATATTTATTAACCCCTAATCTGCCCCCCCAACGTCGCCGCTACCTACCTACACTTATTAACCCCTAATCTGCCGACCGGACCTCGACGCCACTATAATAAATGTATTAACCCCTAAACCGCCTCACTTCCGCCTCGCAAACCCTATAATAAATAGTATTAACCCCTAATCTGCCCTCCCTAACATCGGCGACACCTAACTTCAAGTATTAACCCCTAATCTGCCGACCGGACCTCGCCGCTACTCTAATAAAGTTATTAATACCTAAAGCTAAGTCTAACACTAACACCCCCCTAAGTTAAATATAATTTTTATCTAACAAAATAAATTAACTCTTATTAAATAAAGTATTCCTATTAAAAGCTAAATACTTACCTGTAAAATAAACCCTAATATAGCTACAATATAACGAATAATTATATTGTAGCTATTTTAGCATTTATATTTATTTTACAGGCAACTTTGTATTTATTTTAACTAGGTACAATAGCTATTACTATTATTTACTATTTAATAGCTTTACTTATTTACTATTTAATAGCTACCTAGTTCAAATAATTGCAAAATTACCTGTAAAATAAACCCTAACCTAAGTTACAATTAAACCTAACACTACACTATCAATAAATTAATTAACTAAACTACCTACAATTACCTACAATTGAATCAACTAAACTAAATTACAAAAAAAACAAACACTAAATTACAAAAAATAAAAAAAAGATTACAAGAATTTTAAACTAATTACACCTACTCTAAGCCCCCTAAAAAAATAACAAAGCCCCCCAAAATAAAAAAATGCCCTACCCTATTCTAAAATCAGATTGAGCTTGCATTCTATTGGCTTTTCCGATCAGCCAATAGAATGCAAGATCAATCTGATTGGCTGATTGGATTAGCCAATCGGATTGAACTTGAATCTGATTGGCTGATTCAATCAGCCAATCAGATTTTTCCTACCTTAATTCCGATTGGCTGATAGAATCCTATCAGCCAATCGGAATTCGAGGGACGCCATCTTGGATGACGTCATTTAAAGGAACCTTCATTCGTCGTTAGTCCGTCAGTGAGGAAGGATGGCTCCGCGTCGGCTGCTTCAAGATGGACCCGCTCCGCTCCGGATGGAAGAAGTTAGAAGATGCCGCCTGGATGAAGACTTCGGACCCTCTGGAGGACCTTTTCTGGCCGGATAGGATGAAGACTTCAGACCCTCTGGAGGACCTCTTCTGGCCGGATAGGATGAAGACTTCGGACCCTCTTCTGGACGAATCGGTGATACCCGGCTTGGGTGAATACAAGGTAGGGAGATCTTCAGGGGCTTAGTGTTAGGTTTTTTAAGGGGGGTTTGGGTGGGTTAGAGTAGGGGTATGTGGGTTGTAAATGTTGGGGGGGTATTGTATGTTTTTTTTTACAGGCAAAAGAGCTGATTTCTTTGGGGCATGCCCCGCAAAAAGCCATTTTAAGGGCTGGTAAGGTAATAGAGCTGTTAACTTTTTATTTTAGAATAGGGTAGGGCATTTTTTTATTTTGGGGTGCTTTGTTATTTTTTTAGAGGGCTTAGAGTAGGTGTAATTAGTTTAAAATTCTTGTAATTTTTTTTATTTTTTGTAATTTAGTGTTTGGTTTTTTTTGTAATTTAGTTTAGTTGATTTAATTGTAGGTAATTGTAGGTAGTTTAGTTAATTAATTTATTGATAGTGTAGTGTTAGGTTTAATTGTAACTTAGGTTAGGATTTATTTTACAGGTAATTTTGTAATTATTTTAACTAGGTAGCTATTAAATAGTAAATAACTATTAACTAATAACTAATAGCTATTGTACCTAGTTAAAATAAATACAAAGTTGCCTATAAAATAAATATAAATCCTAAAATAGCTACAATATAATTATTCATTATATTGTAGCTATATTAGGGTTTATTTTACAGGTAAGTATTTAGCTTTAAATAGGAATACTTTAGTTAATAAGAGTTAATTTATTTTGTTAGATAAAAATTATATTTAACTTAGGGGGGTGTTAGTGTTAGACTTAGCTTTAGGGGTTAATAACTTTATTAGAGTAGCGGCGAGGTCTGGTCGGCAGATTAGGGGTTAATACTTGAAGTTAGGTGTCGCCGATGTTAGGGAGGGCAGATTAGGGGTTAATACTATTTATTATAGGGTTTGCGAGGCGGGAGTGAGGCGGTTTAGGGGTTAATACATTTATTATAGTGGCGGCAAGGTCCGGTCGGCAGATTAGGGGTTAATAAGTGTAGGTAAGGTAGCGGTGACGTTGGGAGGGCAGATTAGGGGTTAATAATTATAATGTAGGTGTCGGCGACGTTGGGGGCAGCAGATTAGGGGTTCATAGGGATAACGTAGGTGGTGGCGGTTTCCGGAGCGGCAGATTAGGGGTTAATTGTATAATGCAGGTGTCAGCGATAGCGGGGTCCGCAGATAAGGGGTTAATAAGTGTTAGATTAGGGGTGTTTAGACTTGGGGTTCATGTTAGAGTGTTAGGTGCAGACTTAGGAAGTGTTTCCCCATAGGAAACAATGGGGCTGCGTTAGGAGCTTAACGCTGCTTTTTTGCAGGTGTTAGGTTTTTTTGCAGCTCAAACTGTCCCATTGTTTCCTATGGGGGAATTGTGCATAAGCACGTTTTTCAAGCTGGCCGCTACCGTAAGCAACGCTGGTATTTAGAGTTGAAGTGGCGGTAAATTATGCTCTACGCTCCCTTTTTGGAGCCTAACGCAGCCCTTCAGAGAACTCTAAATACCAGCGTTATTTAAAAGGTGCGGGGGAAAAAACACGCGTAGCTAACGCACCCCTTTGGCCGCAAAACTCTAAATCTAGCCGTTTGTTTTCTTGGAGCATGATTTATCCTGAAACAAATTCCTGCAGCTGATATTTATTAAGTAGCGGTTTAAACCGCTGCTTCATAAACCATCTTTCCAACTTAGATTTGGCAGATGAAATTCCTTTGATCGAGGTGATTAACAAGCTTTACTCTCATGCAATTGGCTGCACAAGGTAAGGGGGTTGGCATAACATATGTGTTTGCTCGGGCAATGGTAATATGTGCCCTACAATCTGCGATGGAATGCAGATAGGTTCACAACATGCCCTTGGTATGTTTTGTTGAAAAGCTTACCTAGGTATGATCAAGAGCAGCAATACACTACTAAGAGCTATCTGCTGATTGGAAGCAGCACATACTGTACATGCCTCTTGTCATTGGCTAATCAGCTAGCTCCCAGTAGTTTATTGCATCTCCTTCAACAAAGGATTCCATGAGAGTGAAGCAATTGTGATAATAGGAGTAAATTTGACAAATTATTAAATGTTATGCTTTTATCTCCTTGTATTGCAGCCTGTGGTAAGTGTACCCCTGGGGGTACCTGGAGCATTGGAAAGGGGTACTCCAGCACTTTTTCTTTTATTATTTTTGCCTTAATGCACTATTTGTAAACATTTAAATTTGCAACAGAAATCAGTGTTTCTCTGTTCTTCCTTCAAGCACCCTAACAGGCCAGATTCTAATTCCCTGCCTGGGCAGGTCAGCTGATTAACTTACTGTGACTGACTCCCCTGTATTCAGGTAAGTAAATCCTTAGGGGCTGAAGGCTCCCGCAGAAACAGCAGTTATGAAGCTCCATAACTTGTCCGCCTGCTCTGAGGCTGCGGACATCAATCCGCCCGATCCTATACGATCGGGCTGATTGACACCCCCTGCTAGCTTGACCGCAAAACTGCAGGGGGCAGCATTGCACAAGCAAATCACAAGAACTGCTTGTGCAATGATAAATGCCAACAGCGTATGTTGTCACCATTTATCGATGTGCGGTGGACATGATACGCTACATCGTATCATGTCCGTCCACACTTTAATAAATCGGCCCCTTAGAAACTATCTGACTATAGACATTTGAGGAATGGAGATGAGAAATGTTCATATTAAATGTGTCACAAGGAAAATGCCAGGTAATGTGAAAAGCACTATGAAAAGGTGTCACATATGCATATGAACTAATTGTGTAATATATTAAAGGGATACAATTGTGAAAAAAATAAAATGCTCTGGTAAACAAGCATTTTATTATTTCACAAATATGTACATGTAACAATAAGGATAATCAGTGTGTTTTTCTAAAGATCACAACTTTCAATTTTACTTCTATTAACAAAATTGTTTCATTCTCTTGGTATCATTTATTGAAGGAGCAGCAATGCACTACTGGTTTCTAAATGAACACATAGGTGAGCCAATGAAAATCGGTATATATATATATATATATACAGCCACCAATCAGCAGCTAGAACCTAGATTATTTGCTGCTACTGAATTTACCTAGATTAACCTTTCAGCAAAGGATTACAAGAGAAGGAAGCAAATTAAAAATTATAAGTAAATTGGAAAGTTGCTTAAAATTGTATGTTCTATCTAAATCACAAATGTCTAATTATGACTTGACTGTTCCTTTAAGAATTGAGAAGTTGGATTGTGATCAGAAAAACAGTACTTGCGTATGTTAGAGGGCCAGATGTTACCAAAACAATAATGAAATAAAAAATGCTGTGATAAACAATAAAAAATTACTGATTGCTATTTTGTTGATATCAAAAAAACTGAGTCATCTGCAGCTATTTACATGATGATAATTTGCAAACTATAGATTATGGTCAACCACTCTGTGTTGTCAGCCATTGATCACATAGTCATTGTTTGTGCATCTCTCTATGAATATTCTCTCTCTGCTCACTGCTTTTTATGTCACTAATCCATCTAATTATCTAACAGATTCTTTCCCGCTGTGTCTACCCAATGAATTAATTTCTCTCTCTCTCTCTCTCTCTCTCTCTCTCTCTCTCTCTCTCTCTCTCTCTCTCTCTCTCTCTCTCTCTCTCTCTCTCTCTCTCTCTCTCTCTCTCCCCCTCCCACCTTTCCCCCATATGAAAAGCTATTTTAGAAATGTAGGCTAGGGGATAAATAGTAAATGTCTTTAAGATTTATTGTTATATCAGTGTACAACTGGAGTCTGTACGGAAAGATATGCTAAGGTCGTAAAAAATGTAAAAAGACAAGAGAAAATATCTACAGCTAATCTGACAGAAAGCAAAAAGCTCTTGAAACAAAACAAGCTGTAACTCAGTAAAGCCTGCAATGATCTAGAGAATATGGGATATATTTCTAGGAGATGTTTGTGCACAGTTTTACTGTGTGGCAAGTTCAACAACTAAAAAGAGTTTCTGAACATTGTTAAGTACACAATTTCCTTTGCTAATATACAAGTGATATATTCAGTTTTATTGCTGTCCCTAAACCCTCCAAACAACAGATATCTCCCAAACGGGCTCAAGATGCATGGGGAGGGGATCACTGTGTTAGAAATAGCAGACGCACCATTTTAACAGGTTAACGTCAGTATCAGCAAACACTGTGAATATAGTATGTGAGGTAACGGCAGTAACCGGGTCAGTGTACAACTTACCACGATGTACCTTATTTCCTTCTACCGGATGCTATCTTACCTCTGCCTCTCTCCAGCTTCACTCGTCACTGTGCTGTAATACCTGTTTACAATCTAGACCAGGGGTGTCCAAACTTTGCTCTCCAGAGGTTTTGGAACTACATTTCCGATGATGCTCAGCCAGTATTTTATCTAGCTGAGCATCATGGGAAATGTAGTTCCAAAACCTCTGGAGAGCAAAGTTTGGACACCCCTGATCTAGACGTTTGTTGGGAGATAGACCGCTACCATCGCAGATGCTTCACTCATCTCCTTCTTACCCACTTCCGGTGTATGACGCAAAAAGTCCTGTGTGCCGATAGGGTCCCCTCCTACGTACTCGTAGTCCCATACACTGGTATGACAACCTGTGTGCCGAGTCTCCAACCTGGTAAACTCAATCAATATATACAAAAAAACAGATGAGTCTCAAGGCACTAAGTAGCATAAAAGTAAGCTTTATTTGGAAACATATAAAAAAAAATCTTAAAAGATTTAAAACAAAGTGTCAGGCATAAGAACAGCTTGAGCATGTAGCGTCTCATGCGTTTCGGCTTTATTGTAGCCTCCAACAACCAAAAATCTTAGATCATATTTGCCACATACACTATCACAACTACAGGCCAGAGATTGCATAGAGGGGTCATGTATTCACAGTAGAGATCATTGATGTATAACAAACAAATAAAAAATGTGAAGAACTTTTTTTTAGTGGTTCTGTAGCATGGTAAGGTACCATGCTACAGAACTACCATAGAGTTGCCCACCTTAATCAAGCTAGGACAGGCACGGGCCTAGTTGGTTTAGGTCAAAATATGAACCAGTATATCACATATTCATGTACAAAGTATCAGTATCATTATTTGTGTTTTAAAAGGAACTGTAAAGTCAAAAATAAACTTACATGGATTGGATAGAACATAACATTTTAAACAACTTTCTATTTTACTTCTGTTATCAATGTTGCATAGTTCTCTTGGTATCAATTGTTATAAAGTAATGCTCTGGCAGCAGCATTAGCAATTTGCAAAGGCACTAGCCAATTCTGTATACATTTTCCATCTGTAAAGGGACATTAAAAACTTGTTTAATTTTAAAATTAAAATAAAATGATAAATTATATATATAAAAAAACTCTGCAATATACTTTCATTATTTATTTTGACCCCTTTTCCTGTAATTCCTTTCTGAAATTGTGAGCTTTTCAGTTCTTTTTTAGAAATGGAAGTGCAGAACACTGTTACATTTCACACAGCCATTGGCTGCACACTCTAGTGACCTATTTATAACTGTCCCTAATTGGACACAGCCGAGAAGGTAACCTAAGTTACAACATGGCAGCTCCCATTGTTTTATAGACACTAAAACTTTAGACTTACTTTGTCAATATTTAAACAGCTAATAAACTTTAAAAAATACATCTACATGTTATTCTCAGACTAATGTTTTCTTTTTATGCATCATTACATCTAGGCCTCGATCCGATATGAAGCGTCGCCCGCAAAAGCCGGCGACGCCAAATTTTGCGCTGGTTTGGTATCACATATACGGCGTAACATAGAAGTTACGCTTGTATATTTCTGCCTTTGGCCGTAGTTTTTTGGCCCATAGGCAGGTATACCAAACCAGCGCAGTATGGTATCCAATATACAGCGTAAGGACTTACGTGGTGAAAATGGAGAAATCCTACTCCATTTTCACCTCTCCACAAATTGCAGGCGTAGTAAGCCTTACGCTGTCTATTGGAGCCCTGTAACTCCCTAAACTAGCTGCTAAATAAAACCTAACATCTAATGCATGCGCAATGTGTATCTATCTGTCAACCGCGATCCCCTGCCGCAATCCCTAATAAAGTATTTAACCCCTAAACCGCCGCTCCCAGACCCCGCTGCCACCTCCATTAAATGTATAACCCCCTAATGTGAGCCCCTACACCACCGCCATCTACATTACCTACCCCCTAATGTGAGCCCCTTACACCGCCGCCATCTACATTACCTACCCCCTAATGTGAGCCCCTTACACCGCCACCACCTACATTGCCTACCCCCTAATGTGAGCTTCTTACACCGCCGCCATCTACATTACCTACCCCCTATTGTGAGCCCCTTACACCGCCGCCACCTACATTACCTACACCCTAATGTAAGCTTCTACCCCGCCGCCAGCTATATTAAAATTATTAACCCCTAATCTAATCCCCCTACCCCACCGCCAGCTATATTAAAATTATTAACCCCTAATTTAATCCCCCTACACCGCCGCCAGCTATATTAACCCTTTAAGGACACAGCTTTCAGTTTGCTCAATTGTTTTATGACGGAAAAATTCCATCATATGTCCTTAAGAGGTTAAATACATTAACCCCTAATCTAATCCCCCTACACCGCCGCCAGCTATATTAAATGTATTAACCCTTAATCTAATCCCCCTACACCGCCGCCACCTATATTAAATTAATTAACCCCTAAAATAATAACATTTCTAAAATATCCCTACCACTAAACCTAAGTGGTAGGGAAAAGGGCTTTTTGTATGGCATTGCCCCAAAGTAAACAGCTCTATTGCCAGCCCTTAAAAGGGCTTTTTGCGGGTCATTGCCCTAAAGTAATCAGCTCTTTTACCAGCCCTTAAAAGGGCTTTTTGCGGGGCATTGTCACAAAGTAATCAGCTCTTTTGCCTCTAATCTAAATCCCCCTACACCGCCGCTACCTATAATAAATGTATTACCCCCTAATCTAATCCCCCTACACCGTCGCCACCTATATTAAATACATTAACCCTAATCTTATCCCCCTACACCGCCGCTACCTATATTAACTATATTAACCCTAATTATATTAGGGTTAATATAGTTAATATAGTTATTATATTATATATATATTAAGTATAATAAACCTATCTAACTCTAACACCCCTAACTAAATTCTTAGTAAAATAAATCTAATTAATATTAATATTATTAATTAAAATATTCCTATTTAAATCTAAATACTTACCTATAAAATAAACCCTAAGATAGCTACAATGTAATTAATAATTACATTGCAGCTATTTTAGGGTTTATATTTATTTTACAGGTAACTGGGAATTTATTTTAACTAGGTACAATAGCTATTATATAGTTAATAACTATTTAATAGCTACCTTGATAAAATAATTACCAATTTACCTGTAAAATAAATCCTGACCTAAGTTACAACTACACCTACACTATCAATAAATTAAATAAACTACAAATATCTAAACTAAAATACAATTAAATACACTAAACTAAATTACAAAAAAACAAACACTAAATTACAAAAATAAAAAAAAGATTACAAGAATTTTAAGCTAATTACACCTATTCTAAGCCCCCTAATAAAATAACAAAGCCCCCAAAATTAAAAAAAATTCCCTACCCTAATCTAAATTACAAAAGTTAACAGCTCTATTACCAGCCCTTGTGAGTATATTATTATTTTGTTTAAGAGTTCGTATAGTCTGACAGAGATACCATGAACTGTTAAGATAAACTTTTAACAATACAAAACATGTAAAACAAAAAAAAAATAGTAACAATACTAAAATAAGTTGAAATCATCTCTCGTCTTGAGAGGTGAAGAATGGGGAGATGCCTCTCCTCCCCATCGCCTTTCCTGTGCTGCCTTTTCCAAGATAAGGAAAGGGACTAAGACTCGGCCATCAAGTTAGTTTTCTACAAGTTCACAGTAATGATTTAGTGGACTTGTCTATTGCCTGCCTCAGTGTATATGCATCAAGATACTGAAAAATCAAGGAACAGTGGTGTGCCTACCTATAAGGAAATGATACAGGTACAAAGAAGCTGGAAAGGCAAAAGTAAAGCAGATGCTTACATTGAAAAGTAATCTTCACAAAAAGTACTTATCTGATCTTCTAGGAAGCTGTTGTATTGTTGGTGATATTTATCTTCATCACTTTGGAGGTGGATTTGATGAAAGGATAGATGGCTTGTCACTTTTTCCCTCTAGTTACAACAGTCCAGGATGATGCTTGGTTAGTTGTTGAGGAGCTGTTGGGGTTGGAAGCTTCGTCTTCATCTTTGAAAGTAGGTGGTGGATTTTGAAATGGTAGTGAGGTCTGAAATATATTTGTATATCAGCATTTTCCCATATTCTGGAATTCTGTAATTAACTTTGTGTTCTTGTAGTACCGAGGTAATGAACCTCAGAGATTTCCTCTTTTCTATGGTCATGGGACTTAAATCTTGGTAGATTTGCAGTTCTTTATTCATAAATTGAAGGGGATGCATAGATCTTGCTGCATTCCATATTGATTCTCTGCCCTTAAAGTGAAGTAGTTTGACTATGACATCCCTGAGTGGGGCTGTTGGTTTGGGACGTGGTCTTAAAGCTCTGTGATCTCTTTCTATTGCCAAGTCTGTGAATGTCGTAGAATTGGTGATGGTATTAAACAGTTGTATAAGATAAGGGTGGAAGTTTTCTGTTGTAATATCTTCAGGTATGCCTCTGATTCTCAAATTGTTCCTCCTCCCCCTATTCTCAAGATCTTCAACTTTCTCTTGTAGAGAGCATATCATGGATGCATGTTGTGATAGACCAGATTCAGCTGTAGAGATTAGTGTCAAGATAGAATCTTGGCTGGTTTCCAGCTCTTCTATCCTGGAGCCCAGTATATTTATTTATTTTTTGACTGTAGTGATCTCAGTTAGTATGAATTGTTTCATGTCTGCGATATCTGATTTGGATGGTAATTTCTCTATTGTTGTTTGCAAAAGAGATAATTGTTGTTGCATGGTTATGTTCTCTTAAGGTTGATGAGGGGTTTGTGTATCCTCCCGAGGTGTGTCTGATGACCTAGATTTATTCAATTCTTGTGGACTGAAAAATGAGGTTACCGAGGATGGGTTGATGGAGGCTTTTCCATTTTTGTTATTTTTAGCGGATTTCCTATAAGCCATTGTGAGGTTCTGATGTTAGTGGATGTAGTGTTGTAATGAAGGAAACACTGATATATAGTTGCTTGCTTAGTTGAACAAACAACGTTTTGTTATGAAGGCTTGAAATTGATTCCTGAGTTACAATTTATGTAACGTTAGCTATTACAAAGGACAGATATGTGCTGGGCCCCATTACTGGTGTGTATACATATTTATAAAGAGTCTGTTTTACCTTGTTAGGCCATTGATCTCTCCTTTGTGGTATCTGTCTATCCTTAGGTTCGTTATGCTTGGTTGCCCGGTGAACAACTTCTATCTGGTAGAGCGCTGTTTTTCAGAAGGCTGTAAGTGCGATTAGGCCGTGTTGCGCAGTTCAGTGCATATCTCACCAGATGCAGCTAACGGATCGTGTGGCGCTTCAGATATTAGCGTCCCTTTTTTAAAAATTTGCCCCTCAGGTTCCAGGCATATTGAGCTATCGTTACTTTAGCTTTTTTAGACACTATGATCCCTTTTAGTAAGGCGTTGGGGAAAAGATGCCCAGAGCTTCAGCACTGTGTGGCCATGTCCCTGCATGGTCAGACTCCGCCCCCCAAAATGGTATTTTTTATAATAATTTCTACTTACTACAAAATATATTATATCAATGTGATAAAGATGTAATGATCTACAGCTGTGCCCCCAATAAAATGTTGATACATTATTGTCAGCAATATCCCCAATGAATATAGTAGAATTTGTCAATACACTCCAGTGAAACGTTATATAATCTCTGTAGTGTATTCCAAAATGCTATTGAGATATCTAGAAATTATGACAATAAAATTATTATAAATATTAATATTTAATCTCAAATAAAATGAATTCCTAAATTCTAACCAGTTAATCTCTATACACATGATTATATTTATGCAGAAAATAGTGTATTGATTATGACCAAATATATATATCTAGTTGTTACAATATCCTATATCAAGCAGGCTATAAAACATTTAGATTAATTATTATTCAATAGATATCATCTATTATCCCATGTATAAACACAATACAGGGAGTGCAGAATTATTAGGCAAATGAGTATTTTGACCACATCATCCTCTTTATGCTTGTTGTCTTACTCCAAGCTGTATAGGCTTGAAAGCCTACTACCAATTAAGCATATTAGGTGATGTGCATCTCTGTAATGAGAAGGGGTGTGGTCTAATGACATCAACACCCTATATCAGGTGTGCATAATTATTAGGCAACTTCCTTTCCTTTGGCAAAATGGGTCAAAAGAAGGACTTGACAGGCTCAGAAAAGTCAAAAATAGTGAGATATCTTGCAGAGGGATGCAGCACTCTTAAAATTGCAAAGCTTCTGAAGCGTGATCATCGAACAATCAAGCGTTTCATTCAAAATAGTCAACAGGGTCGCAAGAAGCGTGTGGAAAAACCAAGGCGCAAAATAACTTCCCATGTACTGAGAAAAGTCAAGCGTGCAGCTGCCAAGATGCCACTTGCCACCAGTTTGGCCATATTTCAGAGCTGCAACATCACTGGAGTGCCCAAAAGCACAAGGTGTGCAATACTCAGAGACATGGCCAAGGTAAGAAAGACTGAAAGGAGACCACCACTGAACAAGACACACAAGCTGAAACGTCAAGACTGGGCCAAGAAATATCTCAAGACTGATTTTTCTAAGGTTTTATGGACTGATGAAATGAGAGTGAGTCTTGATGGGCCAGATGGCCCTCCACAGCGTGGCTGGCAAGAAAGGGTATAAAAGAAGAAAATCTAATGACATGGCCTCCTTGTTCACCTGATCTGAACCCCATTGAGAACCTGTGGTCCATCATCAAATGTGAGATTTACAAGGAGGGAAAACAGTACACCTCTCTGAACAGTGTCTGGGAGGCTGTGGTTGCTGCTGCACGCAATGTTGATGGTGAACAGATCAAAACACTGACAGAATCCATGGATGGCAGGCTTTTGAGTGTCCTTGCAAAGAAAGGTGGCTATATTGGTCACTGATTTGTTTTTGTTTTGTTTTTGAATGTCAGAAATGTATATTTGTGAATGTTGAGATGTTATATTGGTTTCACTGGTAAAAATAAATAATTGAAATGGGTATATATTTGTTTTTTGTTAAGTTGCCTAATAATTATGCACAGTAATAGTCACCTGCACACACAGATATCCCCCTAAAATAGCTATAACTAAAAACAAACTAAAAACTACTTCCAAAACTATTCAGCTTTGATATTAATGAGTTTTTTGGGTTCATTGAGAACATGGTTGTTGTTCAATAATAAAATTAATCCTCAAAAATACAACTTGCCTAATAATTCTGCACTCCCTGTATGTCTATAAATTAAGCTTTGCTCAGAATGAATTAAAGATACCTCAAAATCATGGACACAATATTTCTATAGCCAATAGCAGTGCGGTAAATCTGGCTCCCATGGGCGCCAAGCCAGATTTACCGCATGGCTATTGGCAAATAAGTGAAAACGTCACCTCTTAGCCAAAACATTTTTTAGCGGCAATCGATTGAATCAAATTAAAGGAGCTTTCTACATGAAGTATCTTATACTTCATGAATGAAAGTGCCCTTTATTTGTTTCAATAGTAAATCCTAGCGTTTGTAAAACGGTAGTATTTACTTTCACTTTAATTTAAAAGTGTCTTAAAATGACCGTCTATCTGGATCATGCAAGTTTATTTGGACTTTCCTATCCCTTTAAGCTCTCATGGGATATAACTTCTCAGTTTGAAGCAAATACAAATTATACTGAAATATTTTCACTATAATTTAACCTGTGTTTGCTTCTAGTTAAAAGGATAGTCTAGTCAAAATTAAACTTTCATGTTTCAGATAGAGCATGAATTTTAAGCAACTTTCTAATTTACTCCTATTATCAATTTTT
Source organism: Bombina bombina (assembly GCF_027579735.1). Taxonomy (NCBI): domain Eukaryota; kingdom Metazoa; phylum Chordata; class Amphibia; order Anura; family Bombinatoridae; genus Bombina; species Bombina bombina. The sequence continues at coordinate 755,042,137 of NC_069504.1, forward strand.
CTTCCTTCTCTTGGTATCTTTATTTGAAAAAGCAAGAATGTAAGCTTAGGGCCAACTCCTAAACTTACATTCAAATAAAGATACCAAGAGAACGATGATTTGCCAACTGTGAATATGAAGGAACTGAAAAACTTTGCTTGCATGCTCTTTTGCCATCTGGAGAGAAGTAGTCTGTACCAGAATGTCTTCTAGGAAAGGAGCTACGGCAATCCCCTGAGCTCTCACTATGGACAATAGTGCTTAGAGAACCTTTGGAAAAATTCTGGGTGTGATTGCCAAACTAAAATCAAGAAATACAAAATGATAGTGCCTGTTTAAAAAAAACAAATCTGAGGAATTTGGTACAATCCCTATGAATAGGGATATGCAAATAGGCAACTTCTAAGTCTAGGGTAGATAAAAATGTAACGGAGGTATAGTGCAAATCATCTCTATTTTGAAAGTTGTAACTTTCAGAAATTTGTTTAAAGTTTTGAGATCCAAAATGGGCCTGCAAGTCTCTTCTTTCTCTGGAATATTGAAAAGGGTTGAATAGAACTCTTGATTTTGTTCCTCTGAAAGGACTGGTAATCACTCCCATAGTTTCTATGCCAGTTAAACATGCCAAGAAAGTGCTGGCCTGTAAAGAACCTTTGGGAATATGAGAAAAGAGGAATCTTCCTCATGAAGTGAGAGGCTGAAAGCCTGTGCTGTACCCCTGGGAAATTATGTTCAGTATCCAACGGTCCTGAACCCACTTTTTACAAACCTCCTGAAAAAAAGTTTAAACTGCACCCCACCAGAACTTGTATTGTTCTGGGCAGCACCTTCATGCAGATTTGGAGAAGTGGCCTGTTTGGAAGAGGAACCAGGTTTTCATGAAGATTTGGAAGCTTATAACTTTTGAGACACAGAGGAGGAGGAGGATCTTTGTGTCTTGGAATGACAAAAGGAATGATAATGTCCAATGGATTTAACCCTGCCATTAACTTTTTTGTTACAGTAGGAAAGTCCCCTCACCTCCAGTAACACTTGCAATAATAACATCCAGTCCAGGTCCATACCCAATCTTTCCCAGAAAAGGAAGGGAAAGAAGTCTGCTTTTAGGTATCATATCAGCATACAGAGGCCCCTATTTAACAAGGTCTGGCGGACCTGATCCGACAGTGCGGATCAGGTCCACCAGACCTGGCTGAATACGGAGAGCAATACGATCTCCGTATTCAGCATTGCACCAGCAGCTCACACAAGAGCTGCTGGTGTAACACCGCCCCCTGCTGACTCGTGGCCACAACATGGAGGTGTCAATCAACCTGATCGGACTCGATTGGGTTGAATTCTGGCTCAGAGCAGGCGGACAGGTTATGGACCACTGCTTCATAACTGGTGTTTCTGGCGAGCCTGCAGGCTCGCCAGAAATACGGGGCATCAAGCTCCATTCAGAGCTTGATAGATAGGGCCCCATGACTTAAGCCGTAAGGTTCTTCTAGCCAGAACAGTCATAGCAGCACTTTTCCCATTAATGCAAGTCCTTTCAACAGCTGCATCATAAATTAAACTGTTTGCAGTTTGAATTTCTTCAAGGGAAACTTCTTGGAAAATAAGGGCAGTAATGTTGTCATACTCGACCGCAGTAGCTGCAACAATGCAGGCTACATGGACAGCTTGATGAAATATATATACCAGTCCTAAAGCCCGTTTACACGGGCCATGTTTTGCAGTACAGCAGTCCCACCCCTTGCTCTCTCTCTCCCCCTCTCTTTTGTGCTCTCTCCCCCTCTCTTTAGCACACTCTCCCTCTCTCTTTTGCGCTCTCTCTCGCTCCACCTCTCTTTTGCGCTCTCTCTCCCCCTCTCTTTTGCTCTCTCTGCCCTTCTCTTTTGTGCTCTCTCCCCCTCTCTTTTGCACTCTCTCCCCCTCTCTTTTGCTCTCTCTCTTCCCCTCTTTTTTGCTCTCTCTCTTCCCCCCTCTTATTTTCTCTCTCCCCCTCTCTTTTGCTCTGTCTCTCAACCCTCTCTTTTTCTCTCTATTCCCTCTATTTTGCTCTTTCCCCTCTCTTTTGCTATTTCCCCTCTATTTTGCTCTCTCCCCCCTCTCTTTTGCTCTTTCCCCTATCTTCTGCTCTTCCCCCTCTCTTTAGCTCTTTCCTATCTCTTTTTGTCTCTCCCCCTCTCTTTCTGTTTCTCTCCCCTCTCTCTTGCGCCAACCACGCCCAACCATGCCCCAACCACGCCCCAACCAATCCCGGTCACGTCCCGACCACGCCCACACTGCCCGGTCACATGCTTGCTTTCTCCCGGTCACGCCCACTTTTACCCCACTACCGCAAACAGCATGTCAGGTAAGACCAGGTATGTTTGTCCTGTGCTGTAACTATTGCACATGATAGCTTCGGACAAACACACTTGGCCTTTTATATTATAGGATATATATTTAGCCTGCAAGCTGGAAGGTTGTGAAGGCTTTCAAGCTTTCTGTCCATGGGATCCTTGAACAAGGTGCTGTCCTCTAAAGGAATTGTAGTCCACCTAGCCAGAGTGAAGATTGCACCGTTCAACTTTGGAATAGATTCCCATACCTCCAAATTTTTATAGGGAAATGGGAACATGCTCTTGGATTTTAAAACATCCTGCAAGGGAGCATGTTTGTGCTCCAATCTGAAACTAAAGGGATAGTCTAGTCAAAATTAAGTGTTCATGATTCAGATAGAGCATGCAATTTTAGGCAACTTTCTAATTTACTCCTATTATCAAATTTTCTTTGTTCTCTTATCTTTATTCAAATGTAAGCTTAGGAGCCGTCCCATTTTTGATTCAGAACTCGAGTAGCGCTTGCTGATTGGTGGCTAAATTTTGACACCATCAGAAAGCGCTACCCAGGTGCTGAACCAAAAATGGGCCGGTTCCTATGCTTACATTCCTGTTTTTCAAATAAAGATACCAAGAGAATAAAGAAAAATTATAATAGGAGTAAATTAGAAAGTTGCTTAAAATTGCATGCTTTATCTGAATCATGTAAGTTTAATGTTTCTTCTGCTACTTTATCAGCAGGGGTATCCTGGGTTTCTAAATAATTTTCTTTAGCAGAGGAGATTTCTGATTCAATAGTACTCCTGATTTGTGCAGGGTACCTGAAGGGGTGCTTCTGGAGGATGTCCCTGATGAGCCTAAGGACTGTGGATTCCCTTTGGCCCTTTGTAAGTGTCTGTGTTTAACTGGTGGAGGTATGACAGCTATCAGTTCTGAAATTACAATAGTTATGAATATTTTACATTCCAATGTTCTTCACATAGAAGAAAATGTTATTTTTAAAAATAATACATACACTATAATGCGTTATATTTTATGTGTATTGCGTATTCTGATACTACACTTCCCATTACTGTGTGTGATCATATAAGTGCAATATTTGTTTCTTTATTGCTTTATTGATATAGATTAAATGTATCTTTTTTAATTCTGTTGTATAGTTACAAATTTAGCTGCACCTTGCAGCACAACAGTAAATTTCTCTCTTAAATAGAGGGTATTTGTAAAAAATTTATTACAAGCACTGCGAGTGATCGGTTTCTCAGCCCATAAAGGTAATTTTATCAGGCTTGTTATGCCAAACATTAAAACAATCATTTAAAATCACTACTGACAAATCAGAATCTTCCAATAAAATCACATGACAAATATAGTACATAATATGACTAATCCAATGATCAAAATCCTATTCATTACACCTTCCCAGACAGCCTCTTCTTAAAGGGCCGTATGGCTGTCTGGGAAGGTGTAATGTGACAATAGGATAGGCTAAGAAGAAAAACCCCACAAGGGACTAAAATGATAAAGTATGTGAACAATATAAAATGTGAATAAAATAAAAATGTTATACACTATGTGTAAATCTGTATAAATAACAGAACGGTTGTTCGTTCCTGTGAGTGTGCTTCTCTTTGTGTGTATTTAGTCTCCGTATGGGAAAAAGGGGGAACAAGACGTGGACTTATTGCTCAGTGTGCTTAGAGGAATATGGCTACGCCTCACTGATGAGGCCCTATGAAGGCCAAAACGATCGTCTGGGGTTGCTGTGTTCCTTGCTCAGAGAGGAATTGCCTGGTATTTCGGCACTGGACTGACCGTAATAGGCGGGATCAGACTGATATACTACAGGAAAGTTCTTCTCTGTGAAAAGCCTTACTGGGCTAAAAGAAGCTGCACCCAGGTGGTAAATCACCATAGAACCGGCTGACAATGGTATTGAGCCACTTGTTCATTCCTGTGAGTGTGCTTATCTCTGTGTGTAAATAACAGAACAGGCTGATGGATAATAGATTATAATAAAGAATAAATAAATAAAAATAAAAATATTTCCAATGCCCTCTTAAAGGGCCATAAATGTGCTAGGCTAAAGATGAAACACCCCCATAAATGTGCCAATATGATAGGCTAAAGATGAACTACCCCCCCAAAATATATTTTTGACGCCCTCTTAAAGGGCCATGTGCTTATGTGATACAATGAAGATGAAACACTCACACAAAAAAAATATTTTCAAGGCCCTCTTAAAGGGTCCTAAATCTGCCAATGTGATAGGCTGGAGATGAAACCCCCAAAAATATAATTTTATGATAAAATCTGTGATCATAATAAATACTTAGGGGCCTATTTATCAAGCTCTGTAAGGAGCTTGAAGGCCTGTGTTTCTGGTGAGCCTTCAGGCTTGCCAAAAACACCAGTTATGAAGCCGCAGTCTAAAGACTGCTGCTCCATAACCTGTCCGCATGCCCTGAGGAGGCGGACAGACATCTCGTGAAATCAACCCGATCCAATACCAACGGGGTTGATTGAAACCCCCTGCTAGCAGCCGATTGATCGTGAATCTGCAGGGGGCAGCATTGCACCAGCAGTTCACAAGAGCTGCTGGTGCAATGCTGAATGCGGAGAGTGTATTGCTCTCCGCATTCAGCGATGTCTGTCAGACATGATCCACTGATCGGATCATGTCGGACAGACATTTGTTAAATAGGCCCCTATAACTTGTCTAGGGCTAGATTACAAGTGGAATGCTAAATTACTATGCTCCAGCAAAAGCGCAATAATTAACCAGCTATTACAAGTGTCTGGTTATTGCTACTGCGAGCTTGCGGTAGCAATTAGCACTCAGAAAATTAACCAGCGATTAGATCTCTGGTTCATTTTTTAGAAGTGCCCCCAAACGCCCGCAAATAGAGGGTGTTGTAGTTTTTAATTTAAAAAAAAGTACAATTTTTAAAATTAAAAACAACTGCACTAGGCAGTTTTTGGGGTCTAAAGTTGGTGGGAGTGGGGTGTTAAAAAAAACAGCACTAAAAAGTGCCTTTACATTGTCTTCTTTGGGAACTGTGTGTTCCCATAGACTGCAATATAAATATATATGTATATTAAATACATAAATATATATGTAAATATTCATATACATATATATTTAAAAATGATGCCCATCGCTGTGCTACTTACCTCCTTCACTGCGCAAGGTTCTGATGCCATCTGTGTAGCCTATAGAAGCATGCTCTTGTGAGCGCAATGCTTCCTAGCACTAATGGTATTAAATTGTAATGCTCTTCTTAATTCCCCACTGTAAAATGCCTGCCTGCTATTTATTTGGGTTCCTCTTATTTATTTCCTCGCTGCACAAATTAAAAATCCTATTGGATTTCTTAGCCCTCCTGTAGGACACTGTAGACCCAGACAAGCATGTCTTTTAACACAAAACCATTTAATAAAGCAGAGAAAGACTTAATAAAAAAATAAATAATTATGCAAAATACTTTTATAGCAGAGTGCTATCTATGACACACATGAACTAACACCTTCTAGTGGTAAAAAACTGTCAAAATGCATTCAGATAAAAGGCGGCCTTCAAGGTCTAAGAAATTAGCATATGAACCTGCTAGGTTTAGCTTTCAACTAAGAATACCAAGAGAAAAAGGAAAAATTGGTAAAAAAAAAGTAAATTGGAAAGTTGTTTAAAATGACATACCCTATCTGAATCATGAAAAGGTTATTTTGGACTAGACTGTCCATTTAAGAACAAAAGTGCATCAGCTTTATTAGCCTATCATAAAAAAATACTATATCTCGGGTAAAAAAAACCAAAATTTATGCTTACCTGATAAATGTATTTCTTTTTTGACACAATGAGTCCACGGATCATCAAATTACTATTGGGATATTCACCTCCTGGCCAGCAGGGGCAGCAAAGAGCACCACAGCAAAGCTGTTAAATATCACCTCCCTTCTATCCAACCCCAGTCATTTGACCGAAGTAAAGGAGAGAAAGGAAGCAACAAGGTGCAGAGGTGCCTGAGGTTTATAAAATAACAAAAAATATCCTGTCATCAAAAACAGGGCTGGCCGTGGATTTGTCGTGTCAAGAAATAAATAAATTTATCAGGTAAGCATCAATTTAATTTTCTTTCTAATGACACAATGAGTCCACGGATCATCTAATTACTATTGGGAATCAATACCCAAGCTAGAGGACACAGATGATAAGGGAGGGACAAGACAGGGAACCTAAACAGAAGGTACCACTGCTTGAAGAACCTTTCTCCTAAAGGAAGCCTCAGCCAAGGCAAAAGTATCAAACTTATAGAATTTTGAAAAAGTATGTAGAGAGGACCAAGTTGCAGCCTTGCAAATCTGTTCTACAGAAGCTTCATTTTTGAATGCCCAGGAAGAGGAAACAGCCCTCATAGAATGAGCCGTAACCTTCTCAGGAGGCTGCTGTCCAGCAGTTTCATAGGCAAAGCGAATTATACTCTTCAGCCACAAAGAAAGAGAAGTAGCCATAGCTTTCTGCCCCTTACGTTTCCCAGAGAAAACTACAAACAGAGCAGAAGATTGACGAAAATACTTAGTCACCTGTAAATAAAATTTCAGAGCACAAACCACGTCTAGGTTGTGCAGAAGACGTTCCTTATGATAAGAAGGATTAGGACATAAAGAAGGAACAACAATCTCCTGATTAATGTTCCAATCTGAAACTACTTTAGGAAGAAAACCCAATTTAGTACGTAAAACAACCTTATCTGAGTGAAAGATAAGATAGGGAGACTCATGCTGTAAAGCCGAGAGTTCAGAGACTCTACGAGTAGAAGAAATAGCAACAAGAAACAAAACCTTCCAAGATAACAACTTAATATCTAAGGAATGCATAGGTTCAAACGGAGCCTGCTGAAGAACCTTAAGAACAAGATTAAGACTCCAGGAAAGAGTAACAGGTTTAAACACAGGCCTGATTCTGACCAAGGCCTGACAGAACAATTGAACATCTGGTACCTCTGCCAGACGTTTATGTAACAAAATAGATAAGGCAGAAATTTGACCTTTCAAGGAGCTTGCCGATAAAACCTTCTCCAAACCCTCTTGGAGAAAAAATAAAATCCTAGGAATCCGAACTCTACTCCAAGAGTAGCCTCTGGAATCGCACCAATACAGATATTTACGCCAAATCTTATGGTAAATTTTCCTGGTAACAGGATTGCAAGCCTGAATCATAGTCTAAATGACCTGATCTAAAAAACCAAGCTTAGATAAAATTAAGCATTCAATCTCCAAGCAGTTAGCTTCAGAGAAACTAGATTTGGATGAAGGAAGGGCCCTTGAAGTAGAAGGTCCTTTCTTAGAGGAAGTTTCCAAGGAGGGAGAGATGACATCTCCACTAGGTCTGCATACCAAATCCTGCGAGGCCACGCCGGAGTAATAAGAATCACTGACGCCCTCTCTTGCTTGATCCGAGCAATGACCCAGGAAGGAGAGCAAATGGAGGAAATAGGTATGCAAGATTGAAATTGCAAGGAACTGCCAGAGCATCTATCAGAACCACCTGAGGGTCTCTGGACCTCGACCCGTACCTCGGGAGCTTGGCATTCTGATGAGATGCCATGAGATCTAGATCCAGCTGTTCCCATTTGAGAATCAAGTTGGAAAACACTTCCGGATGCAATTCCCATTCCCCCGGGTAAAAGGTCTGTCTGCTCAGAAAATCCGCCTCCCAATTGTCCACTCCTGGAATGTGGATCGCAGATAGACAGCAGTTGTAGGTCTCCACCCACTGAATAATCTTGGATACCACTTTCATAGCCAAAGAACTCCGAGTTCCACCCTTATGGTTGATGTAAGCCACTGAGGTTATGTTGTCTGACTGAAATCTGATAAACTGGGCAGAATCTAACGAAGGCCAGGCCATGCCAGAAGAGCATTAAATATTGCTCTTAGCTCTAGAATGTTTATGGGGAGAACAGATTCTTCCAGAGTCCATGTCCCCTGAGCCCTTAGAAGGCCCCAGACTGCTCCCCAACCTGTCAGGCTGCCATCCATAGTCACTATCACCCAGATAGGTCTGCGAAAACAGGCTCCCTGGGAGAGATGATCCTGAGACAACCACCAAGCAAAAGAATCTCTTGTCATCTGATCCAAATGAATTCATGGAGACAGATCTGCGTAATCCCCGTTCCACTTTCTGAACATGCATAACTGCAGAGGTCTGAGATGGAAACGAGCAAAAGGAATAATATCTATGACGGCTACCATGAGACCAATTACCTCCATACATTGAGCCCCTGATGGCTGAGGAGAGGACTGAAGAGACAGACAAGATTAAAAAATCTTGGCTTTTCTGACCTCCGTCAGAAATATTTTCATCAAAACGGAATCTATTATGGTTCCCAAAAAGACTACCCTTGTAGATGGAATTAAGGAACCCTTTTCCAGATTCATCTTCCAACCGTGAGAGCACAGGAAGGATACAAGCATTTCCGTGTGGGAGCTTGCTAGATGAAAACACTGGGCCTGAACCAGAATGTCGTCCAGATTAGGTGCCACTGCAATACCCTGTAACCGGAGCACTGCCAACAGAGATCCCAGAACCTTAGAAAAAATTCTTGGAGCTGTAGCTAGTCTGAAAGAAAGAGCCACAAACTGGAAGTGTTTGTGGAGAAAAGCAAATCTCAGAAACTTGCGAAAATGAGCCAAGTTCTCCTCAAGTCCCCAGTGCCTGCAATACTGCTATACATAATCCCCCTTACAACACTAGGAGTAATGTATTAAATATTCCTGTTCTCCTCCTCTGTGGATGGGAACTTGAAGGTATGCATCCTTTAATTCTACTGTTGTCATAAATTGACCCTCTTGAACTAAGGAAAAAATGGAACGAATAGTTTCCATTTTGAAGGACGGTACTCTGAGGAATTTGTTTAGACTATTGAAATCCAAGATTGGTCTGAAGGTTCCCTCTTTCTTGGGAACCACAAACAGATTGGGGTAAAATCCCAGACCCTGCTCCTGTACTGGAACAGGAACTATCACTGCCATTTCGGATAGATCCCAAACAAAACGTAAGAATGCCTCTCTTTTTATCTGATCTACAGATAATCTTGAGAGAAGAAATCTGCCCCTGAGGGGAAAGGTCTTGAATGTTTTGTAGAAGGAGAGGAAGGTTTACCCTTGAAGTTTCGAAAGGAACGAAAATTACAGTATCTGCTTAGATTTCTCATCCTGAGTAGGGATGGGCGAATGTGTAAATTTTCGAATTTCGAATGTAGAACGAATGTTATTACTGAAATTCGAATTCCAAATCCGAATGTTCATAAGAACGAATATTCTTAAAAATTCAAAAATCGAATGTTATTTACTGTTTTCAAATGTCACTTTCGAATTAGAATGTTTATAATTATATCGAATGTCCACCTTCAAAATTTCGAATTTAACATTCTATTTAACATATACTATTCAGAAGTTCAGTAGTTCATGTGGTAGGGCGGGAATGTTATAAATTGATACATAAATAGATACAAATATATCATTTCGAATGTTTCCATATAGAATATTGCATAATTCGAATATTACATTTAAAGAAAGCATTAGAAATACTATTACAAACATATAAATTCGAATTTTTCAAATTCGAATATAAATTCAAATTTAAAGAAATTTAAATAATTTAAAGAAAAAGCATTAGAAATACTATTACAATCTAAATTCAAATTTTTCGAATTCGAATACACATATTGCATAATTCGAATATTACATTTAAAGAAAAGCATTAGAAATACTATTACAATCTAAATTCGAATTTTTCGAATTCGAATATTGCATAATTTGAATATTACATTTAAAGAAAAAGCATTAGAAATACTATTACAATCTAAATTCGAATTTTTCAAATTCGAATACACGTATTGCATAATTCGAATATTACATTTAAAGAAAAAGCATTAGAAATACTATTACAATCTAAATTAAAAATTTTCGAATTCGAATATTGCATAATTCGAATATTACATTTGAAGAAAAAGCATTAGAAATACTATTACAATCTAAATTCGAATTTTCTAAAAGAATATTTTCGAATGTAATCATAAAATTCTAAACCGAACATTCGAAAATCGAATGTTAGAATGTTATGTAAACATTCGAAATTCGATTAGAACGAACGAATGTGTTAAAATTTGTGCCGTTTTTCGAATGTTGCAAAACATTCGCCCATCCCTAATCCTGAGGAAGGAAATGACCCCAGTAATGTCAGAAATAATCTCAGCCAAAGCTGGGCCAAACAAGGTCTTACCCTTGTAAGGAATAGACAAAAGCTTAGATTTAGACAACACATCTGCAGACCAAGATTTCAGCCATAAAGCTCTTCAAGCAAGAATGGCAAAAAATGAAATAATTGGCCAATTTAAGAGCCCTGATCCTGTCCTGGATCTCTTCAAGGGGAATGTCTGTTTGAAAGCAATCAGAAACACATCAAACCAGTATGCCGCTGCGCTAGAAACGGTAGCAATACACACCGCAGGTCGCAATTGTAAACCCTGGTGAACATACATTTTCATAAGAAAACCCTCCAGTTTCTTATCAATACGGTCCTTAAAATAACAGCTATCCTCTATGGGATTGCCCCTTCCACCTTGGGGACCGTTTGCCAAGACTCCTTAACCCCTTAATGACCAGACCATTTTTCAATTTTCTTACCCTTAATGACAATGGCTATTTTTACATTTCTGCAGTGTTTGTGTTTAGCTGTAATTTTCCTCTTACTCATTTACTGTACCCACACATATTATATACCATTTTTCTCGCCATTAAATGGACTTTCTAAAGATACCATTATTTTTATCATATCTTATAATTTACTATAAAAAAAATATAAAATATGAGGAAAAAATTGAAAAAACACACACTTTTTCTAACGTTGACCCCTAAAATCTGTTACACATCTACAACCACCAAAAAACACCCATTCTAAATAGTTTCTAAATTTTGTCCCAAGTTTAGAAATACCCAATGTTTACATGTTTTTTGCTTTTTTTGCAAGTTATAGGGCAATAAGTACAAGTAGCACTTTGCTATTTCCAAACCACCTTTTTTCAAAATTAGCGCTAGTTGCATTGGAACACTGATATCTGTCAGGAATCCCTGAATATCCCTTGACATGTATATATTTTTTTTTAGAAGACATCCCAAAGTATTGATATAGGCCCATTTTGGTATATTTCATGCCACCATTTCACCGCCAAATGCGATCAAATAAAAAAAATTGTTGACTTTTTCACAAATTTTTTCACAAACTTTAGGTTTCTCGCTGAATTTATTTACAAACATCTTGTGCAATTATGGTATAAATGGTGTTAAATACTTCTCTGGGATCCCCTTTGTTCAGAAATAGCAGACATATATGGCTTTGGCATTGCTTTTTTGTAATTAGAAGGCTGCTAAATGCCACTGCACACCATGCGTGTATTATGCCCAGCAGTGAAGGGGTTAATTAGGGAGCTTGTAGGGAGCTTTTAGGTTTAATTTTAGCTTTATTGTAGTGTAGTAGACAACCCAAATTATTGATCTAGGCCCATTTTAGTATATTTCATGCCACCATTTCCCCGCCAAATAAGATCAAATAAAAAAAAACTGTTATATTTTTCACAATTTTAGGTTTCTCACTGAAATTATTTGCAAACAGCTTGTGCAATTATGGCACAAATGGTTGCAAATGCTTCTCTAGGATCCCCTTTGTTCAGAAATAGCAGACATATATGGCTTTGGCGTTGCTTTTTGGTAATAATAAGGCCGTTAAATGCTGCTGCGCACCACACTTGTAATATGCCCAGCAGTTAAGGGGTTAATTAGGTAGCTTGTAGGGTTAATTTTTAGCTTTAGTGTAGAGATCAGCCTTCCATCTGACACATCCCACCCCCTGATCCCCCCTGACCCCCCTCAAACAGCTCTCTTCCCTCCCCCACCCCACAATTGTCCCCGCCATCTTAAGTACTGGCAGACAGTCTGCCAGTACTGAAATAAAAAGCATTTTTTTTTTAAATTATTATTTTCTTCATACAGTCTGCAGTGATGGATCCCCCTTACCTCAAAACCTCCCTGATCCCCCCATACATCTCTCTAACCCTCCCCCCTACCTATTTGCCGCCATCTTGGGTACTGGCAGCTGTCTGCCAGTACCCAATTTGCCCCCAAAAATAGTTTTTTTTTACTTTTTTATTTAAAACATTAGTTTTCTGTAGTGTAGCTGCCCACCCTCAATAATCTACATCCCTCCCCCTCCCAGATCCCTTACTTAACAACAGAGATCCCTTCCTTCAATTGCATGATCGTTTTTTTTTTTTACAGGAGTGCATAAGTTGCGTGCGCGCGCAAGCGCGCACACTACGCCCCACCGCCCCCCGGCCGCAACCGCCGACAGAACAATATTTGAGCCGATCGGGCAACAACTTTGAGAAAAAAAAAGGCAACGCAATTGAGAGGAGTAGCTCCCACCCACCAACGAATGTGTGAGCCGCAATAGCCGATGCATCGGTGGGTAAAATATGGGATTGCAGTGATGGCTCAATGTTGAGGCATCACTACAATCCCTTGTAAGCAGCTGGAAGCGATCATGATCGCTTCCAGCACTGCAAACAACAGAGGACGTACCAGGTACGTCAATTGTCATTAATGGGAGCTTTTCCTATGACGTACCTGGTACGTCCTCTGTCATTAAGGGGTTAATAGAGTCATCAATGGGAAACATCTTCTTAAAAATAGGAGGAGAAAAAGGAATACCCGGCTTCTCCCATTCCTTAATAATAATTTCTGTAGCCCGATCTGGTATGGGAAAACATTCCAGCATGGAAGGTATATCATAATACTTGTTAAGTTTACTAGACTTTACTAGAGTAGCCAAAACCTCCTTGAGTAGTAAACGGAGGTGTTCTAGCTTAAACCTGAAGGATACAACTTCAGCATCAGAGGAAGGAATTACACTGTCAGAATCTGAGATTTCACCCTCAGATGCTACCGAAAAATCCTCCTCATCAGATTTATGAGAGGAAACATTCAGAATAGCCACGACCGAGTCAGACACCTTACTCACTGATTTTTTAGACTTCCTCTTGCGCTTTCCCTGTAGCATGGGAAAAGCAGACAACGAATCAGAAACTGCAGAAGACATGAGGGACAACAATATAGGCTCAAAAAATCTATCCTTAAGATTTAATGTTCTCTCAACACATGATGAACAAAAAAGAATTGGTGGTTCAATTTTAGCATTCAAACATAAAGGACATCTGTAATCTGTTACAGACTCTTGGTCCATTTTAACAGAATAAATATAAATAATTAAATTATGAACAATTTAAATAAAGAAAAAAACATTACTGTTTCTTTAAATTTTAAAACAAAACTGCTTTATTTTTGCTGGAATGCAAAAACGAAACTGCTTTATTTTACAAGATATTGAGTAATAAAAACTTCTTAATAACACCTCAAACAGCCTCTACACCTCAGCAATAGCTTTACCAAGGTGCCTATTTAAAAAGAAACTGCTTTATTTTTTAAAACCTGAATCCAAACTGGAGCTGTTTCAGTAATGACAGGCTAACAAACGACAGTTAAACTTGAAAAACGATAAGATGCAGATATCTCTCCTCCATACACAGGAAGTGAGAGAATAACAAATGCGCAATAGATACATTTTTACCTCACACAAGCCGCGCCTATCATGGGTGTGTCAAAAATAACATCTCAGCAGACATCTTAATGCAAAAACGTTAATAAAACCACCAAAATGAGCCAAGTTCTCCTCAAGTCCCCAGTGCCTGCAATACTGCTATACATAGCAGTATTGCCATGTAAGTGAACCATTCAGAATCGCTCCTCTGTCTTCTTCGATCCCATGGATGGAAGATAAATATAGAGAGAGTTCAAGTACCACTAGGAGTAATGTATTAAATATTCCTGTTAGGGAAATAGTAAAGTGCCATGTATTTATTAAAGCTGCTTAAGAAAATAAATTAGCACTTACCTCAATAAAATCTGCCTGGCAGCAAGGCAGCTCACTAGGTTTGGAGAAGTCCTGTCCCTCACATTGACCTGTGGAAAATAATAATAAGGGCAGCAACTTTTATTTAAATATGAGGGAGGCGCAGTGAGAATTATGTCCCACAAGTTCCCTTTGCTTAAAAGCCACAAATGCTCTACTGAAGAGACTGAAATGGACTACAGCTACACCCTGGAGTAAAAACAGCACATACTAGTACTGCAAATAAAATAATAAACTCTTGAATGAAGAATCTTTTCAGATACCTAACTTTACTACTTCCTTACACTAACGTAGGCAAAGAGAATGACTGGGGTTGGATAGAAGGGAGGTGATATTTAACAGCTTTGCCGTGGTGCTCTTTGCCGCCTCCTGCTGACCAGGAGGTGAATATCCCAATAGTAATTAGATGATCCGTGGACTCATCGTGTCATTAGAAAGAAATAACACATACACATCCTCCTCCCAAACCCACAAGGGTTAAAAAAACATAAGACTATCCTTAACAACATGCGTAACTAAAAAGTAGATACAGCTTCCTGGTGAATAACCCCTCAAAAGAAGATGACCTGCTGCCACAAAGCTACTGATAGCATAGATGAGGTAGTGTGTAAATGTTCATAATAAGGCCGTTGTCACACACAGTATAATATCCTGCTGTATCTCTCTTATATGTGTGATGCATGTCTTTTAACAATTGATAAATACCAAAAATATAGTGGGCTAGAAGTGGAGCACAATTGATAGAGCACGTTGCATTATCTTTTGAGCAACCTTGCGCAAAGAAGTGGATGGTTAAACATTGTAATTAAAGCATGTTAATTCTGTTAAAACTTTTTTAACACTTCCTATACTTTTAATGTATAGTTGCCTGGAGGACTATTAGAGCACTTGTATTAAGTGGAGACTTAAGTGTTGAGATTTAGCACAATATAGCTATGAAATTCAGCACTTTTTAAAGGGACATTAAATAAATGCTAGATAGAATGATTCATTCAAAGTAAAGATTAGTATAACATGTAGATTGATTTTTTTAAAAGTTTCATTAGTTGTTTAAATAGCGATAAAATAAAACATTTTTGTCTATAAAACAATGGGAGCTGCCATGTTGTAACTTAGGTTACCTTTTCTGCTGTGACCAATAAGGGACAGTTATAAATAGATCACTAGAGTGTGCAGCCAATGGCTGTGTGGAATATAACCGTGTTCTGCACTTCCATTTCTAGCAGGAAATGAAATGCTCACAATTTTAAAATGAAATTACAGGAAAAGGGGACAAAATAAATAATGAAAGTATATCACAATTTATATATATATATATATATATATATATATATATATATATATATATATATATATATATATATATATATATATATATATATATATATATATATATATATACGATTTATCATTTTATATTGCAATCTCAAAGTGTTTAATGACCTGAAGTAAACCATTATTATTAATAGCAGCACAGAACTACATGAAGAACTCCTCTACTTGTGACCATCAGCATGCCACCAAATAAGTCTATTATGTGAGGGATTTAGAGCACCCCTAGACTATCACTCAAGCAACAAAAAATAACTTTGGACTTGTAATATAGAAGCACTACTGGGCTTGAGCAATGTTAATGCAGAATAGTGCTAATATTTTTGCACTCCACTTGTAATCTAGGACAGTATATTGTGTAATCCATGCTCATTATATGTTAAAAGTAACTTTGCATCATAAACAAGCAAAAAAATATGCACAAACATATATTCTAACATGGTTACATATATCATGTAGAAAATACAGATGGTAAAAAGTTCTATTTATGATTTTTTAAAGGGACAGTAAAGTCAAAATTAAACTTTCATGAATCAACTAGAGCATGCAGTTTTAAACAACTTATCAATTGTCTTCCTTTATTTAATTTGTTTTTTTCTCTTGGAATCTTTTATTGAAGAGTAAAAGTTGGTCGGCTCATAAGAGCTCAGGAGTGTCCACGTGCCTTTAGTACTCTATGGCAGCGGTGTTTTGCAACATCATTTGTAACTTTGTTAAACAATGTTGCAAAACACTGCTGTCATAGAGTACTAAAGACACGTGCACACTCCTGAGCCAACCTAGTTTTACACTTCAATAAAAGATACTATGAGAATGAAGAAAACGTAATAACAGAAGTAAATTGGAAAGTTGTTTAAAATTGCCTGCTTTACTGTCCCTTTAATGAAGTCTGCTAGAAAATATGAGCAATTTTCCCAGCCAATCTAAAACATAAAAACTATGCTTTTCCCAAGGTTAGATCTTTCTATGGAAATTAATCACAGGAAGGTTGACCCTTGAAAGACATCTCGTCATCTGAGGTATGAGTGATATGATTGATATTGGCAGTGAGAAATTATAGGTGATAGGTTGGTTTTACGCTAAGAACAATCCTGGCTCAAAGGGGTAATTAAAGAGGGCAGATTTTTCCTCTGGCATATGTGCATGGTATTTCTGGAATGTCATGGAGGTGCTGAGAAAACCTGAAAGGTATGTATAGATAAAGAATTAAACTGTTATCCTGTCAGAGATGAGTGCTGAATACCCACACCACAGTATAAATATCTATTAGTATACACTTTATATGTCAGCTTTTAAACATAAATACATACATAAATAAAGAGTAAGCTACAATGAATGTGAGATATATAACAATAATTTTATGCCCACCTCATTTGTCCTTTTTTAATTTTTAATTTTTTTATTTTAAATATGTGTATTCCAAAATAAAAAGTATTAATAAAAAGGATAAAAAAACAAAATGAATGGTTTAGTTGCACTGACAATTTTAAAATAATTTTCAATTTACTTTGAACATGAACTCAAAGAGTAGGCACATATTTTTTTGCCTTCCTTGAAAGGTATATATACTAAAATCTTCAGAAAAGTTGCTGCCTACTGCTGCTCCTGCTCTGTTGTAGTTTTCAATCAATGATGACGAATCCTTGGGGAACAGCTAGATGCAGTGTGCAACAGAATTTTGGCACATCTCTTTGTTTGCTTGGCCTTGGATTAAGCCATTTGTTTCAGGCCATACCTATGTCCTAGAGGAAGGCTGGAGGCCAGCCTGGAAGTCAGATGTTTTGCCAATATGTGGAGTACACTGAAGTTAGGAAAAATAAATTAACAAGACCACAGTCGCTGTAGTAGAGATGCACATTCCACAGAATTGTGCATCTCTCCAAAGGTCCCTCCCTTCACCAAAGCATTTTTTTCAAAGTAGGTCTCTCCCTTTTGTTAAAGTTGGGATTCTGAGAGTTACTGCTCTTGCTCACGTTAAAGGAATTTCACAAGGATTTTGTAAAGAAATCTCTGCATTGAGTCTACAAGGATTATTATTATTCTTTATTTATAAAGTGCCAGCAGATTCCACATCACTGTCCATGGTTACAAAGATAAAAGTGTAATACAATATACCGGACAAAATGCAACAAACACATACAGGAATTGAGAGCCCTGTTCCTGTGGGAACTTGCAATCTAGATGAGTAGGAGGGTGAGAAACAGGAGGTGGGAACTGCAAAGGTGAGAATGATGTTAGTGCGGATTTAGATGAGGGCAACTATTAGGCAAGATGAATTCATTTGTTACTGATTTGGGTGATAGGCAAAAAGCTCTTTAGGGAGCGTTTAAAGGAGGAGAGGTTAGGGGAAAGTCTGACAGCTCAAGGAAGTGCATTCCCGAGGATTGGTGCCGCACGAGAGAAGTCCTGTAGTCTAGCATGGGAGGAGGTGAGGGTAGAAGATACAAGGAGCAGGTCATTGTTGGATCTTAGGGGGCGATCTGGATTATATTTGTAGATGAGTGAGGACAGAACCAGTAGTAAGGAATAGTTTGAATATGTAAGTAAGTGCTGGAGTGAGGATAGAAGACAGAGAAGGCATTAGATGTGAAGGGATAGGGACAAGTGGGCAGGTAGTGAGGTGTGAGGAAGACAATAGGGAACCGACTTCATTCTCAGTGTTTGGGGGAAGAGTGCAGAGAGTGGCATAGGGGGTGACTGGGGGCAGAGATGGAAGGTTGCAGTCTTGTGTTGGGATGTTGCTTTGGATGGTAA
Source organism: Bombina bombina (assembly GCF_027579735.1). Lineage (NCBI taxonomy): Eukaryota > Metazoa > Chordata > Amphibia > Anura > Bombinatoridae > Bombina > Bombina bombina. Next base: position 755,060,536 of record NC_069504.1, read on the forward strand.
GTGTTTTGTTGAAAAAGTAGTCTGCCAGGTCTTGAAGGGGTCATTTATGGTTTGAAGAGTGAGTAGATATAAGAAAAAAGAAGTAGGTTTGCTTGGCTAAGTGAAGGGCAGAGGTGTAAGAATAAAGAATGAACTTATAGTGGAGAAAATCTTGTTCAGAGCGGGATTTCCTGCAGGCACACTCAGCCGCACAGGAGCATTTTTGCTGAGAAGGCCAGGGCTGGAGCTGACGACGTGGGTTTTTGTGTAGTTGGGGAGGAGCAAGAGTGTCAAGTGCAGAGGAGAGAGAATTGTTATAGTGGGTTGTAGTAAGGTCAGGGCAGGATATCATGGATGTCACGGATACTAAGACTATCTGTTGTTTTGCTGTTTGTACTTTGTCAGGAAAGAGTTGATCTCTGACTGGGAAAACCCTTCCTGGAACTACCAGTCGGCCGCATCCCCCAGACACCTGCCTAACAACCTCTCCAGGTGGCTTACCCCCTTCCTCTCTTTTGGGGATTGGTAGCCCCTAGGGAGGACCAGAGGAGGGGTGATTGCCGGAAGGGAGCTCCCTTGGGAACTGGGGTTTTGGACACCCCCACCTCCATATATTTCCCAGGCTGTAACTCCGGTTCCCAGTAATGGATCATGCCGCTTTTTGGACTGTGGCATCTAGGGACTGAGAGCTTTTCAATGACACACTGGAAGTGCCGCTGCTCCCCCGCCACCTCTTTATTACTGGAACTCTATGGAACTATGGCTGCTTGGAGGTGCCAGACTGTCTGGAGGGGCGGGAATGGCGGGAGATCTTAGGATCAGATAAGGCTCTGAATGTATAAATAAGCAGTGTGTGTTTCACAATAAAGTCAGTTATTTTGTTTCACCCGAATACTGGTTCTGTCTGGTTATTTGGGTGGGCTCTGCTATAATCAATTTGCTTCGCTACATAGCAGCATGTTCCAGGTATAGGAAGGATCCTTCTGGCGGAGCTACCCAGTCGGGGTAGCCAGAGTCCATCACATTGGTTGGCAGCGGTGGGATGCTTCCGTCTACCTGGAACGTCCAAACCACCAACTGAAGCCTTCTTCGGATGGAGCAGCAGTATGCTGGGCTCCAGAAGAATACACTGAAAGACTTGCTAGAAGCTCAGGGGAAAGTTGCTGGCAACAATTCCAATGCAGCAATCATCGCAGAACTTATGGAAGGTGATTGGGCTAACGTGCCGGCTGGTGGGTCCAATAGTGACTAGAGCAGTGAGCGGCAAAGTGAGGTGTCCACGGCAGAGACTGTGATGTCTGAGGTACAGAGAGAGGTCCAGTGGCAACTGGTGCTCTACGACACCGCTCCACCTGCGGAGGTCATCACTCGGATAGTATCTGAAACCACCCAACTGAAGCTAGCAGAGGTTCACAAGTCTATAGGGGGAGGCACAGTGCGAGTTGCAGGGGGTAGCCGATGCCGAACGAGTCACCCTCCTGCTCGGAAAGTTGTGCGGCCGAGCTCTGGATGCTTTCCACACTGTTTCTTCGGGGGACAGAAAAGACTACGGCCAAGTAAAGGAGCGCATCTTTGCTCGATATGGCCTCATTCCAGAAGCTCACCAGCAGAAATTCAGGGAATTAAGAAGGGCAGAGGGGCAGCCTTTCACGGAGTGGACACACTGGTTCACCTGTCCGCTCCTCCAAGCTCAGTTCATCCTGGGAATGTTACAGGTGCGGTTAGGTGGGCCACTTCAAATGGAACTGTCCGGGACAGCAGCCAAGGCATCCCCCTCAGGCTCAGTGGACCAGGGCCCCTGCCAGAGTCTATCAGGCCGCCACCCACTGTTTGGACACAAAGGGCCCTACGGATTATGCCGACTAGGCAGAAGAAGAGGTCGGGTGGACCCCACAACTGGTGACAATGCCAGCACCATCACCAGGTCATCTGGATCAATGACCAGCCGGCCAAGGGTTTACGAGACAGTGGAGCAATGGTTACCCTTGTCCAGCCACACATGGTCACCAATTCGGACCAAATGGGGAAGCCCCTTGCAGTTCGTGTGGCTGGGGGTACGGTGCTCCCGATCCCTACTGCACAAGTGCACCTAGATTGGGGTGCCGGCACCTGTGCTATGGAAGTGGGGGTAATGAGCCATCTGCCCTCCGAGGTCTTGTTAGGAAATGACCTTGGCCACCTTGCTTCATTCTTTGTGTGGGATAACTCCACGGATGCTTTCCCTGTCACCACCAGCCAGCAAGTCAGGTGCCAGGCCACAGAACATGATCTGGGGACCCAGGTAAGCAACTCTGCCCTGACTCCTGCCCTACCCCCCAAGGAGATCTCTTAGGTGTCCCTCACTGACTTCGTCCAGGAGACATTGAGCGACCTGACCCTGGCTTCTTACTGTGACCGGGTACGGATTGACCCTAGGGGCTCAGAGGGTGACCATTTTAAGTGGGAGAAAGGGCTCCTATACAAGGTTACCAAGAGAGAAGCTGGTCATACCGCAGAAATGTTGGTACGAGCTGCTGCATATCGGGCATGACATTCCACTAGCATGACATCTAAGAGTCAGTAGGACCCTTCGTCGACTGACTCAAACCTTCTTTTAGCCAGGGGATGTCAGACAGTACTGTCGGACCTGTGATGTTTGCCAGAGAATAGGCAAGACAGAAGACCATCCCAAAATATCCTTGCACCCCCTCCCCATCATTGATGAACCCTTCAGCAGGATAGCTGTAGATATTTTTGGCCCCTTGTCCCGTCCCAGCCCCTCCTGGAAAAAGTATATATTAACAGTGGTGGATTATGCCACCCGGTACCCAGAGGCAATCCCCCTGTCCAATAGCCACACAGAGACAGTGGCGGATGCCATGCTCCGGATATTTGCCAGGGTGGGTTTCCCCCGGGAAGTGATCTCCGACCAGTGGATCACTGAGGAGCTCACCAGTTCACTGCAGAACTCACCCGGCAGCTGTGGAGGCTCTGCGGTATAAAACCCCTGCACAGCGCTCCGTACAACCCCCAGACTAATGGGTTATGTGAGAGGTTCAACGGGACCCTGAAGTTGCTTCAGACATTCTCGACCTCTCACAAAGACTGAGAAAGATACCTGCCGCACCTCCTGTTTGCATACCGAGAGGTGCCCCAGGAATCCACTGGGTTCTCCCCCTTTGAATTAGTATATGGCCAGAGGGTGAGGGGGCTTCTAGACCTATTGAGAGCCCACTGGGAAGGGTCAGTGAGGGAGCAAGGACCCTCTGTTGTGAGGTAGATCCTAGAATTTAGAGACCGACTGAAGGACCTTGCCGAGAGGGTACAAGAGAACCTTCAGGTCACTCAAGGTAGGCAGGAGCGGTGGTACATCCAGAATGCCCGTAACAAGACCCTGGCAGTGGGGCAGAAGGTCCTGGCCCTGAAGCCCGTCAAAGCACACAAGCTACAGGCTTCCTGGCAGGGACCCTACTGAGTGGTAGAGCAGCTGAATGACCTGACCTATCTGGTAGCCAAATGCTCAGATGTCTGGGTCCACCAGACCTTTCATGTGAACATGCTAAAGGCATACCAGGATAGGGCCGAGAACGTAGCTGCCATCTGTGTTCCGGCTGGGGAGAACTCCAAGAGTCTTCTCATGCCAGAGCTCCCAGGGTGAGAGAGGGTGCCCCAGGCATAGAGGACATACAGTTGGATGAGAGGCTAAGGACTAAGCAGAGGGAGTAAGTTTGCGGGGTGCTAGGGACCTGACATCGACTACCGTAGGCTCAATGACCGAACCATGACTGATGCCTACCCCATGCCCCGGGTCGATGACCTGCTTGACCGGATCACCTGTGGCAACTTCTTGACCACCCTAGACCTTTGTAAGGGGTACTGGCAGATCACCTTAGAGCCTGAGTCCATCCCAAAGTCGGCCTTCCTCACCCCCTTCAGCCTATACCAGTTTAAAGTCATGGCGTTTGGGATGAAGAATGCTCCAGCGACTTTCCAGAGGATGGTAGACCACCTTTTGGAGGGCCTCCAGGATTACACTCGTGCCCACCTAGATGATTTTGAGATCTACATAGATACCTGGGAGGATCATCTGGTCCACCTAGGCATCATTCTAGACCACATCAGGGCCGCTGGTCTGACCCTGAAGCCTGACAAATGTATGATAGGACGCTTGGAGGTCCAGTACCTGGGATACTGAGTAGGCTGCGGGAAACAGCAGCCAGAGCCAGCCAAGATTGAGGCAGTTGCGAAACTGGCCAACCCCCAAGACCAAGACCCAAATACAAAACCCTGACTGACCTAATCTGAAAACAATTGCCCCGACAGGTCCTGTGGTCCCCTGAGTATGAAGCCGCCTTCAAAAAGCCTTAAGACAGCCTTGATTTCTGCTCCTGTCCTGGCTGCTCCTAACCCCCGCCATACATTTTTCTGTCTATAAAAAGAATGCCTGGCCCTGGTGTGGGCCCTGTAAAAGCTCCAACCATACCTCTACAGACGGGACTTCATGGTCCTCACAGACTACAACCCCCTAATTTGGCTCAACCGAGTTGCTGCAGACAATGGATGCTTGTTGCGGTGGAGTTTAGCCCTGCAGGCCTTTAACTTCACTATCCAATATCAGCCAGGAAAGAGCAACAGGAATGCTGGCGGACTTGCCCGGCAAACTGACTTAGGATAGCTCCCCGGACAGCCCCAAGCCGACCCTTGTTTGGATCTAGCCAGGTCTGCTGGACTAAAAGGGGGAAGCTGTCACAGATACCAGGACTGCCAAGGCTACCCCCACTCCCCTTCTACATGGCTCACTCTTTTTTACATGGGATTTGGCCCTTTCATGGCTTATGGGATCTCCCAGGATCTAGTTATCTGTCATGTACTTGAAATGCAAGAAAATTTGCAATAAAAAACCAAACCCTAGTGATTGCCAAACCCTAGTGATATATATATATATATATAAGAAAGGAAAAAATCATTCAAAGCCAGAATAATAGGGAATATCCCAGAGCAGAGAAAGTTTGTAAGATGAGGTAAGCGGCACTCACCACAGGCAGGATAGTCTTCGGTGGCAACAGGCAGGGAATCAGAGAAAGGCAGGCAGGGTTTGGCAACGGTAAAGCAGTCCAAAGGTAAACCACTAGAATGGTCAGGCAGGCAGGGTTTGGCAACGGTAAAGCAGTCCAAGGGTAAAACACTAGAATGGTCAGGCAGGAAGGGTTTGGCAACAGAGAGGCAATCCAGAACAATAGGGGTTAAAGAAGCAGAGTGGTCAGACAAGCAGAGTTCAGCAGCGGTATATCAATCCAGCAATTTAGGGGTTAACAAGCAGAGTAGTCAGACAGGCAGGGTTCAACAACAATACATCAATCAGAGTAGAAATGATCTATCACACCCAGGAGCACACAAAGTAACACCTATACTTGGGCAGTGATAGATCGTTTTGAAACACTTACATAGGCACAGGATTCGCACCACAGGCATGCTGGCCGGGATCAGTGAGAGGCGCGCGTGGCGATGACGTCAGCGCCGCACACATCCAGACCCGACACAGCCCCTGGTAACGAGCAGGGAAGGAGACGCCGCACCCCTAGCAACGGCTAGAGCGGTGCTGCGTGACAGAATGATATCCAATACAGTTGTACTCAATTGGTAATATAAATAGTCCTCTTATAAGGTTTTACCATTAGATACAGTTTCATATGAAGGCGTGATTTCAGCTTAGTTAGCAAATTCAGAAATTTGCACTTAATAAAGTTGATGTTAGCTATTACTTGTTGCAGCAAAAACTGATACGTCGGAACAGTCACTCAACAACAATAATGTGAGTGAAGAGATAATGTAAATACTTAGGCATCTACTTATCAAGCCGTCAACTTACTTGCATTCAACGGCACCAATACGCTCGCCAAAGATCACCTAACATCGCTGCCGTGGACCTGAATACGTTCTCCAAAATTATCAAAAAAGCTGTCAAAAAGCTGCGCACCAAGTACGGGGGGATGAGCAGTGGACTGTTGTTAACTAACAGTCATCGATCTCGCTGCTCTTCGGCTTTTTCCCAGCTTTATTGGTACCCTGTCACTAAACACCCACACTATACTATACTGTTTACCCCCTATACCGCCGCTCCCGGAGCCCACCGCAACTCTAATAAATGTATTAACCCCTAAACCGCCGTTCATGGACCCCGCCGCAACTAAATAAAGTGTTTAACCCCTAAACTGCCGCTCCCGGAGCCCACCGCCATCTACATTATACTTATTAACCCCTAATCTGCCACCCCCTACACCGCAGCCACCTACATTATACTTATTAACCCCTAATCTGCCGTCCCCTACACCGCCGCAACCTACATTATATTTATTAACCCCTAATGTGCCCCCCTACAACGCTGCCACTATATTAAATTTATTAACCCCTAAACTAAATACTTACCTATAAAATGAATCCTAAGCTAGCTACAATATAACTAATAGTTACATTGTAGCTAACTTAGGGTTTATTTTTATGTTACAGGCAAGTTTGTATTTATTTTAACTAGGTACAATAGTTATTAAATAGTTATTAACTATTTAATAACTTTCTAGTTAAAATAAATACAAATATACCTGTAAAATAAAACCTACACTAAGTTACAATTACACCTAACACTACACTATAATTAAATTAATTCCCTAAACTAAATTCAATTAAATACAATTAAATAAAATTATCTAAATTACAAAAAATAATAAACAAATTACAAGATTTTTAAATCTAAATAAATATTCCTATCATTAAATAAATTATTCCTATTTAAAACTAAATACTTACCTATAAAATAAACCCTAAGCTAGCTACAATATAACTAATAGTTACATTGTAGCTAGCTAAGGGTTTATTTTTATTTTATAGGCAAGTTTGTATTTATTTTAACTAGGTACAATAGTTATTAAATAGTTTTTAACTATTTAATAACTTTCTAGTTAAAATAAATACAAATATACCTGTAAAATAAAACCTACACTAAGTTACAATTACACCTAACACTACACTATAATTAAATTAATTCCCTAAACTAAATTCAATTAAATACAATTAAATAAAATTATCTAAATTATAAAAAAACAACAACACTAAATTACAGAAAATAATAAACAAATTACAAGATTTTTAAACTAATTACACCTAATCTAATCCCCCTAACAAAATAAAATAGCCCCCCCAAAATAAAAAAAGCCCTACCCTACACTAAATTACAAATAGCCCTTAAATAGGATTGAGCTCGCATTCTATTGGCTGATTGGAACAGCCAATAGAATGCAAGCTCAATCCTATTGGCTGATTGGATCAGCCAATAGGATTGAACTTTTATACCTTAATTCCGATTGGAATTGAAGGGATGCCATCTTGGATGACGTCACTTAAAGGTACCTTCATTCAACAAGAAGACGTCGTCAGAAGAGGATGCTCCGCGTCGGATGTCTTGAAGATGGACCCGCTCCGCGCCAGATGGATGAAGATAGAAGATGCTGTCTGGATGAAGACTTCTGCCCATCTGGAGGACCACTTCTGCCGGATTCGTTGAGGACTTCGGCCCGGTTGGGTGAAGACTTCTCACGGTAAGGTGATCTTCACTTTCCAGAGGATGGTAGACCACCTTTTGGAGGGCCTCCAGGATTACACTCGTGCCCACCTAGATGATTTTGAGATCTACATAGATACCTGGGAGGATCATCTGGTCCACCTAGGCATCATTCTAGACCACATCAGGGCCGCCGGTCTGACCCTGAAGCCTGACAAATGTATGATAGGACGCTTGGAGGTCCAGTACCTGGGATACTGAGTAGGCTGCGGGAAGCAGCAGCCAGAGCCAGCCAAGATTGAGGCAGTTGCGAAACTGGCCAACCCCCAAGACCAAGACCCAAATACAAAACCCTGACTGACCTAATCTGAAAACAATTGCCCCGACAGGTCCTGTGGTCCCCTGAGTATGAAGCCGCCTTCTAAAGCCTTAAGACAGCCTTGATTTCTGCTCCTGTCCTGGCTGCTCCTAACCCCCGCCATACATTTTTCTGTCTATAAAAAGAATGCCTGGCCCTGGTGTGGGCCCTGTAAAAGCTCCAACCATACCTCTACAGACGGGACTTCATGGTCCTCACAGACTACAACCCCCTAATTTGGCTCAACCGAGTTGCTGCAGACAATGGATGCTTGTTGCGGTGGAGTTTAGCCCTGCAGGCCTTTAACTTCACTATCCAATATCAGCCAGGAAAGAGCAACAGGAATGCTGGCGGACTTGCCCGGCAAACTGACTTAGGATAGCTCCCCGGACAGCCCCAAGCCGACCCTTGTTTGGATCTAGCCGGGTCTGCTGGACTAAAAGGGGGAAGCTGTCACAGATACCAGGACTGCCAAGGCTACCCCCACTCCCCTTCTACATGGCTCACTCTTTTTTACATGGGATTTGGCCCTTTCATGGCTTATGGGATCTCCCAGGATCTAGTTATCTGTCATGTACTTGAAATGCAAGAAAATTTGCAATAAAAAACCAAACCCTAGTGATTGCCAAACCCTAGTGATATATATATATAAGAAAGGAAAAAATCATTCAAAGCCAGAATAATAGGGAATATCCCAGAGCAGAGAAAGTTTGTAAGATGAGGTAAGCGGCACTCACCACAGGCAGGATAGTCTTCGGTGGCAACAGGCAGGGAATCAGAGAAAGGCAGGCAGGGTTTGGCAACGGTAAAGCAGTCCAAAGGTAAACCACTAGAATGGTCAGGCAGGCAGGGTTTGGCAACGGTAAAGCAGTCCAAGGGTAAAACACTAGAATGGTCAGGCAGGAAGGGTTTGGCAACAGAGAGGCAATCCAGAACAATAGGGGTTAAAGAAGCAGAGTGGTCAGACAAGCAGAGTTCAGCAGCGGTATATCAATCCAGCAATTTAGGGGTTAACAAGCAGAGTAGTCAGACAGGCAGGGTTCAACAACAATACATCAATCAGAGTAGAAATGATCTATCACACCCAGGAGCACACAAAGTAACACCTATACTTGGGCAGTGATAGATCGTTTTGAAACACTTACATAGGCACAGGATTCGCACCACAGGCATGCTGGCCGGGATCAGTGAGAGGCGCGCGTGGCGATGACGTCAGCGCCGCACACATCCAGACCCGACACAGCCCCTGGTAACGAGCAGGGAAGGAGACGCCGCACCCCTAGCAACGGCTAGAGCGGTGCTGCGTGACAGAATGATATCCAATACAGTTGTACTCAATTGGTAATATAAATAGTCCTCTTATAAGGTTTTACCATTAGATACAGTTTCATATGAAGGCGTGATTTCAGCTTAGTTAGCAAATTCAGAAATTTGCACTTAATAAAGTTGATGTTAGCTATTACTTGTTGCAGCAAAAACTGATACGTCGGAACAGTCACTCAACAACAATAATGTGAGTGAAGAGATAATGTAAATACTTAGGCATCTACTTATCAAGCCGTCAACTTACTTGCATTCAACGGCACCAATACGCTCGCCAAAGATCACCTAACATCGCTGCCGTGGACCTGAATACGTTCTCCAAAATTATCAAAAAAGCTGTCAAAAAGCTGCGCACCAAGTACGGGGGGATGAGCAGTGGACTGTTGTTAACTAACAGTCATCGATCTCGCTGCTCTTCGGCTTTTTCCCAGCTTTATTGGTACCCTGTCACTAAACACCCACACTATACTATACTGTTTACCCCCTATACCGCCGCTCCCGGAGCCCACCGCAACTCTAATAAATGTATTAACCCCTAAACCGCCGTTCATGGACCCCGCCGCAACTAAATAAAGTGTTTAACCCCTAAACTGCCGCTCCCGGAGCCCACCGCCATCTACATTATACTTATTAACCCCTAATCTGCCACCCCCTACACCGCAGCCACCTACATTATACTTATTAACCCCTAATCTGCCGTCCCCTACACCGCCGCAACCTACATTATATTTATTAACCCCTAATGTGCCCCCCTACAACGCCGCCACTATATTAAATTTATTAACCCCTAAACTAAATACTTACCTATAAAATGAATCCTAAGCTAGCTACAATATAACTAATAGTTACATTGTAGCTAACTTAGGGTTTATTTTTATGTTACAGGCAAGTTTGTATTTATTTTAACTAGGTACAATAGTTATTAAATAGTTATTAACTATTTAATAACTTTCTAGTTAAAATAAATACAAATATACCTGTAAAATAAAACCTACACTAAGTTACAATTACACCTAACACTACACTATAATTAAATTAATTCCCTAAACTAAATTCAATTAAATACAATTAAATAAAATTATCTAAATTACAAAAAATAATAAACAAATTACAAGATTTTTAAATCTAAATAAATATTCCTATCATTAAATAAATTATTCCTATTTAAAACTAAATACTTACCTATAAAATAAACCCTAAGCTAGCTACAATATAACTAATAGTTACATTGTAGCTAGCTAAGGGTTTATTTTTATTTTATAGGCAAGTTTGTATTTATTTTAACTAGGTACAATAGTTATTAAATAGTTATTAACTATTTAATAACTTTCTAGTTAAAATAAATACAAATATACCTGTAAAATAAAACCTACACTAAGTTACAATTACACCTAACACTACACTATAATTAAATTAATTAACTAAACTAAATTCAATTAAATACAATTAAATAAAATTATCTAAATTATAAAAAAACAACAACACTAAATTACAGAAAATAATAAACAAATTACAAGATTTTTAAACTAATTACACCTAATCTAATCCCCCTAACAAAATAAAATAGCCCCCCCAAAATAAAAAAAGCCCTACCCTACACTAAATTACAAATAGCCCTTAAATAGGATTGAGCTCGCATTCTATTGGCTGATTGGAACAGCCAATAGAATGCAAGCTCAATCCTATTGGCTGATTGGATCAGCCAATAGGATTGAACTTTTATACCTTAATTCCGATTGGAATTGAAGGGATGCCATCTTGGATGACGTCACTTAAAGGTACCTTCATTCAACAAGAAGACGTCGTCAGAAGAGGATGCTCCGCGTCGGATGTCTTGAAGATGGACCCGCTCCGCGCCAGATGGATGAAGATAGAAGATGCTGTCTGGATGAAGACTTCTGCCCATCTGGAGGACCACTTCTGCCGGATTCGTTGAGGACTTCGGCCCGGTTGGGTGAAGACTTCTCACGGTAAGGTGATCTTCAAGGGGTTAGTGTTAGGTTTTTTTAAGGGGGTATTGGGTGGGTTTTAGAGTAGGGTTGGTTGTGTGGGTGGTGGGTTTTAATGTTGGGGGGGTTTGTAATTTTTTTTACAGGTAAAAGAGCTGATTACTTTGGGGCAATGCCCAGCAAAAGGTCCTTTTAAGGGCTATTTGTAATTTAGTGTAGGGTAGGGCTTTTTATTTTGGGGGGGCTTTTTATTTTGTTATGGGGATTAGATTAGGTGTAATTAGTTTAAAAATCTTGTAATTTGTTTATTATTTTCTGTAATTTAGTGGGGGGGGGTTTGTACTTTAGATAAGTTTATTTAATTGTATTTAGTTTAGGGAATTCATTTAATTATAGTGTAGTGTTAGGTGTAATTGTAATTTAGGTTAGGTTTTATTTTACAGGTATATTTGTATTTATTTTAACTAGAAAGTTATTAAATAGTTAATAACTATTTAATAACTATTGTTCCTAGTTAAAATAAATACAAACTTGCCTATAAAATAAAAATAAACCCTTAGCTAGCTACAATGTAACTATTAGTTATATTGTAGATAGCTTAGGGTTTATTTTATAGGTAAGTATTTAGTTTTAAATAGGAATAATTTATTTAATGATAGGAATATTTATTTAGATTTATTTAAATTATATTTAAGTTAGGGGATGTTAGGGTTAGGGTTAGACTTAGGTTTAGGGGTTAATAAATTTAATATAGGGGCAGCGGTGTAGGGGGTGGCAGATTAGGGGTTAATAAGTATAATGTAGGTGGCGGCGGTGTAGGGGGGTAGATTAGGTGTTAATAACTTTATGTAGGTGGTGGCTGTGTCGGGGCGGCAGATTAGGGGTTAATAAGTATAATGTAGGTGGCGGCAGTGGCAGATTAGGGGTGTTTAGACTCTGGGTACATGTTAGGGTGTTAGGTGTAAACTTTACCATAGGAATCAATGGGATATCGGGCAGCAGCGAACATGAGCTTTCGCTGCTTTCAGACTCCCAATGATTCCTATGGCAGCCGCTGCCTCCGGGGCGGTGGATTGAAAACCAGGTACGCTGGGTCGGAATAGTGGCGAGAGTACCTGTTAGGAATTTGTTAACTAGCAAAAGTAGTCAGATTGTGCCGAATTTGCATTCGGAACATCTGTAATGACGTAAGCATTGATCTCTGTCGGACTGAGTCCGGTGGATCGTATGTTACCGGCTTTTGCCGGTCTGTAGGATTTGATAACTAAGGGGAATAAGGCTCGCCACAAATACGCTGCGGAATTCCAGCGTATTTGCGGTTGACGGCTTGATAAATAGATGCCACTCTATCAAATGCTGCTATATATATGTATCAACTCAAAGTGAAGCTATTATTTAAGCTAAAAATCTTCTGCAGCCATCATAGACCTAATTACAAAAGCAGTGTTACATAAGATGCATATCTTGTGCTCATAGGTAGTAGCTAAAATATATAATGGATTTTAACATTCAGGTATCTTAGAATTAAATGATCAATTATACGAAAGCTATAATAGCCTTCCCACACCTTTTGCATGTATAATAATATCTATTTTAGCAAAGTGAGTAAAACGTCTGAAATGTGCCGAATATCTCTGACACGCTGTTAATAGCAGCTGTGAAAGAATAATAAATATTGATTCAGATGAAAGACACCCACTGCTAAGATATATTAAAGCATGCACACACTGAACTGAAAAAGTCCCTTCTATAGCATTCATTTTATGCTGACTGCAGATGCATTCAAATTGAATGTTAAACTTAAGTACTGAGCAAGCAATTTTAAAAGAGAGTAGGGACTATGACCTTGTGAGAGGGCCCCTTGTTATCTGTTAATTGGCTGTTTGTACTTTGTCAGGAAAGAGTTGATCTCCTGGAACTGCCGGTCATACGCATCACCCTGGACACCGCCTAAACCCTCTCCGACCGGCTGGGCTCCTGGAATTGCCGGCTCCCCGGACACCCACTAACATTTACCCCAGGTCGTTCCAGCGGCCCCTTGCCCCAGAGCTCTGCTCTTTTGGGGATTGGTAGCCCCTAGGAAGGACCAGAGGTGGGGTGATTGCCGGAAGGGTGCACTCTTGGGAACCGGGGGTTTTGGACACCCCCACCTCCATATCCTTCCCAGGCTGTAACTCCGGTCCCCAGTAACGGATCATGCCGCTTTTTGGACTGTGGCATCTAGGGACCGAGAGCTTTCCAATGGAAGTGCCGCTGCTCCCCCATGATCACCCCAAAACCACAACCTATTTGTCACTGGGACTCTATGGAACTATGGATGCTATGGAGGCACCAGACTGTCTGGAGAGGTAGGAATGGCGGGAGATCTTGGGATCAGATAAGGCTCTGAATCTGTATATAAGCAGTGTGTGTTTCACAATAAAGTCAGTTCTTTTGTTTCAACCAAATACTGGTTCTGTCTGGTTATTTGGATGGGCTCTGCTACAATCACTTTGCTCGGCTACATAGCGGCATGTTCCAGGTATAGGAAGGATCCTTCTGGCAATAAAATATTTTTTAAGGGTTAATTTTCTAAGGAATTTGATCATCCTACAAGAAGGGGCAATTGTGAGGCCTTTACGCAGGACCTCTTTATCACCCAAATTTCTCATAAAAATACCCTAAATACCATTACATTTTGATTAGTCTATCTGGTTTTGACTCTTGCTTTCTTTGGTTCCTCCTCCTCTTTTACTTCTAAAGGTCTTTTTCTCTTTGGGGTCTCGTACCATCCTCTCTGGTCTTGAGGTAGTTGATCTCTTGATCTCACATTTTTTAGAAAGAGCTGTCCTAAAAAAAGAGGTACAAGAGGAAGTGGAACTCTGTTCCATATGATCTATTTCCCTCAATGGTTCAAATCTATTTCTAACCGGAATCCTCCAATTATTATTATTTCTAAATGTTCTGCTCCTATCTTTATCATTCCTTTGTTTAAAATCATTTTTATGTCTCCTATAATCACAATCATAATTTCTTCCTGATCTATCTATCTCTCTCCTATTCATATTATCTATTATATTGTCTCAATTCCTGTTGACTTTCTCTTCTTGAATTCATTCTTTGGGAATTTTTATCCCAGCTGTAAATGTTTGCCTTTTCATGGTGTATGGTTATGCTCTGAAAAGTATGCATTTTAATAAAATATATTGTTTAAAACTATACCAATTATTCTTATTTAAATGTATATTGTATTATTTACATCTAGGTATTTTTCCATATATCTTACACATATATAGGAAAAGATTGTACCAAACGTTAGAATGGTATCTCTCTGATGAAGTGTGTTTGTTCACACAAAACGCGTAAGAGGCCTTGTTCTTTCCACATGTTTGGGGCACATTGTTTTTGCACTGTTTCACTGCAATAAATTGGATTCCTTTAACTGCCGTTACCTGGTGTCTGCCTTTTCTGTTGTAGGAAAAGATTGTACCAAACGTTAGAATGGAAGTTTTTTATTGAGAATTTTTTTAGAATATTTTTTTTACGGTTATTAATTCATAGGGTGATTTATCTATATATTTATAGGAGATAGTCCATTTAAGACATGTAAAATGGAGTATTTTGTATAAGTAGTTTTATAACCAAATAATAGTATGTTTTTAAAACTTTGACTAATTTTAAGATTTAACTATGTATTTATTTGTAGTGGTCTCTTTAAGGAAGAGAATAAGGAGATTTTTACAATACACTGTTAATAGCATATTGCCGCTAGGATATGTTTCTCATGGAGAGACAAACGTTTTTCACTATAGCCATAATTGGTTAAAAGATAACAACTGGTTAGCAAGCAGGTGCTTAAAAGGAAGGAGGAATTAAAGGTCAGGTATCTTGAAAAAGACGTTTAGCCGAAATGCGTAGATCACCTGACTGAATTTGAATGTGTGGGTGCACCACCACGTCTCTTACTACAAGTCCCACATTGGTGTTTGTGTATTGATCACATTTGCATGCAAACACAGGAATATCGAGCAAACAGCTGACACCTCTCTGGGCAAGAGTATCCATTGGAGTCATTTTACAACACATGACCAACAGGACAGGCTGTTTATGCTGAGTGCGTAGCGCCGGTGAAACCGTTGTAGAGCTGGGTGCTCTAACAGTGGATTAAATTTCACAAGAAAGGCCTAAAAGCCAAAACGCTTTGTTATTAGACATGTGCAGGGCGAAAAAATTTGGTTCGGTTCGGATCGATTCGGAATTTTTCGAAGTTCGGTTCGGATTGATTCGAATTCGGAAAATTTTGAATCGATTCGTTTCGGATTCATTCAGATTTGAAGAAATTCGGCTGGATTCGGTTCGATTCGGTTCGATTCGGTTTGATTCGGTTCGGAAATTCGGCAATTCGGTAAGTGTTAGGTGGGATTAGACTAGTATTATACTGTATATTAGGTGTTATCCTAACATACTGTATAATACTAGTGTAATCCAATGGCCATCCGAATTTACGAATCAATTCGATTCGATTTGGAAAATTCGGCAAAATTTGAATTCGGAAATTCGGTTCGATCCAAATCGCCGAATTTGCCGTATTTTCCGAATTTCCGAATCGAACCGAACCGAATTGCACATGTCTATTTGTTATAAATATAAATAAAAATCATTAAGACCATTCAATGAAACATTGTTTGGCACAAACAAGTTGAATGTTATATGGATTAATATGTTATATCCATTTAGCAAGGTATCATATTGAAACAAAAGTCTTAGGAAGTGTTTCTTGCAATCATCAATTTAAGACACTCTATTGGTGGAATATTTAACAGACACTTGCTTAATCTTATAAGAACTCTGTGACATATTGCTCATTGAGAGCTTTGCCCGCTACACATTTTTGTTTTTATATTGAAATATTTTGTATTGAAGTTTTTCACAGTAATACAGATAATGTAGCAATAACAAATGGACCTTAACAAGGTATAAAATGCGTTTACAACTTACTGAGCATAGTGGACATAGCAAATATAGCAGTATGTACAAAAAATGCACACTATCGTCAGAACAATTCTATGAAGATTATCAGGTGTGGTCCAATAACTTGAGGCAGTGGCAAACTTCTGAAATTTTCAAGTTAACAATAATAGTAGAAATAGTGTGTGTGTGTGTGGGGGGGGGGGGGGGGATAAGAGAAGAGGTCCGAAAGTAAGGAGAGAAGAAAAGAAGAGAGAGAGAGAAAAAAGAAAGGTCTGTCTATAATTTTATCTATTGCCTAACAGTCCTGGTTTTCAACATTCCTTCTCGACTGCATTCTAACAGTATCCTCCAAGACTATCCATTCCTCCCAGACCTTTAAGAACTCATTTCTGTTGTCTAATAAAGAGGATGCAATGCTGGCCATTTGATGATAGAATTTAATTTTGTAAAGTATAACATCATAATGAGGGATCAAAGTCTTAAAATATTTTGCTATATTTGTTCTTACAGCAGTAAATATGATACCTACTAGCTTTAAGGAGTGTCTTGGGAGGCCCATAATGGGAAAGTGTAGGAGGGCCTGCTCCATGTTTAGTACAATCTGCTTATTAAATATTTCACTCAGTAGCTCAGAAGTGGCTACCCACACCATCGCACTTTTCGGGCACTCCCACCACATGTGGACATAGGTGCCCTTGACCTGACAACACCGATAACACAGAGGCGGACAGGTGGTGTTTATGTCTGCATGAGGGTGTTTGAATCTGCCCGGGTGGATATACCATCTATATATAACCTTTATATAGTTTTCTTTCAAGTTTGCACTGATGGAGCAAGCCAAGCCTTTTTGAATTATGTCTGCCCATTAATATCTTTAGAGAGGTTGGCTTCTTCTTCCCAATTTTTAATGATGTTTACATTTTTGTTTTTATATATAATGTATTTTATTTTTTATTGTATAGCTCATTTTAGACACTGGTGACTGCAATTCTTAATATTTATTGTTATTAAACATTTATTAATTGAGGTATTTTAAGAGCTATATTTTATTTAGCGCTTCCCTTATTATTTTGTGTATCTATTTTTCCCACTATTTGTTAAGGAGTATAGTGTCTTTTTTGGGTTAAGCAGCTAGATTGGTGTATTGGATCTTAAATTGCTTGTATTTGACTGCTTCTTCCCTTCAACCTTATACCTTTGGTATAAGAGTGCTTTTTCTACTCTACTACCTTTTGTATAAGACTGCTTCTTTCACTCTACTACCTTTGGTCTAAGACTGCTTTTTCCACTCTGCTACCTTTGGTATAAGACTGTTTCTTCCACTCTACTACCTTCTTCACCACATCTACATTTGGCAATATGGTTTTAGACACCAGGTAGTTGAATTAGATAGTACAATAATATACTGGCATGCACAGTACATGTCCAATATGCCCTCCACCCCATACTCAAAAAGTCAGTCCTAAATCTTACTCCAAACCTTACTATTATTCAGTGCTCAAACCTATCCTGGTACATAGCAGAAATGTTAGCCTTCTCTCTCCATCTACCTCTGGCTCTCTACCTTCCTCTTTTTCCCCATCACATACCACAGGGACAGGTTAATGTAAGGCCATCTGGTGAGGATACCGTTCAAAGTAAGAGCTCCACACAGTTCCCCACACAACAAGTCTGCATAGACTTCTTCTCTCCTCTAGTCAAGTCTAAACCAAGGTGCCCAAGCTTATGTCCATTCATGTGACATTTATGATTGATCTAAGTACATTACTACTTAATCAAATCAGGCCTCTACAACCACTACCCATACCTACTAAGCACTGGACTGATATTGCTATGGATTTCATTATTAATTTGCTTATTTCCAAGTTATATATAACCATTGTAAAGCTTACCTCTTTCATTACAGTACAGGAGAGGGATATGGCCAATGAGTGAAGTAGCAGTTTTAGGTTTGTAAGACATGCAGTTAATGGCCAGAAGGTACAATAACAGGTAAAGGCCAGAAGACCACAGGAACAGAGAAAAGCCATCAAGAACATGGTATGCAGATACTGGCCAACAGGAACATAGTAAGAAGAAAACAGCTACGTGCTAAAATGTGTAGCCAACAAAATAACTAAGCATCTGAGAATAAGTATAAAATAACGGCGGAAAAACACACGTTCCTTACCGTCCTAACAGTGCTGGGCTTTAAAGGGACAGTCTAGTATAAATTAAACTTTCATTATTCAGATAGGACTTTTAATTTTAATCAACTTTCCAATTTACTTTTATCATCAAAGTTGCTTTTTTCTCTTGGTATTCTTAGTTTAAACTAAACATAGGTAGACGCATATGCTAATTTCTAAGCCTTTGAGGGCTGCCTCTTATCACATGCTTTTTAAATCTCTTTTCAACGCAAAGAATACACGTGGGCCATATAGATAACACTGTGTTCAGGCACAGGGGGTTATTTAAGATTTAGTACAAAACAATGCTAAATTTAAGACAATAGCTAATAAACAGTCACAGTCATGTGATCAGGGGGCTGGAAGAAGGTTCCTAGATACCAGGTAATCACAGAGGTAAAAAGTATATTAATATAACAGTGTTGGTTATGCAAAACTGGGGAATGGGTAATAAAGGGATTATCTATCTTTTAAAACAATAACAATTCTATGGTAGACTGTCCCTTTAACACTGTTAGGACGGAATGGAATGTCCTACCTTTTATGGTGCCCTGTAGCCTCCGCCTAGCATCCGATCACGACCTTGAAATCACGTGACTGCATCGATGATAGGGTGATTTTGTTTTAAAGCAAGTGTTTAATCAGAACTTTGTTCTGCTGTTAAACACTTGCCCCCAGCATGAAGGGGTAAAACAGTTATTATATGAAAGAGCAACAGTTAAACCTATTATTTAGATTGAAAATGAAACTAACAGGAAGTGCATGATTGTGTACAAAGCTCTGCTGCTTATTGTTTATAGTGACAATTCATATGTACAAATTTGGGTTTATTCAGTAGAGGGACACTAAACCAAAAAAAAATTCTTTCATGAATGAAGTTGAGAATACAATTTTAAACAACATTCCAGTTTACTTCTATTATGTAATTTGTTTCATTCTTTAGATATCCTTTGTTGAAGAAATTGCAATTCACATGGGTGAGCCAATTACATGAGGCATCTATGTGCAGCAACCAATCAGCAGCTACAGAGCCTATCTAGATAGGCTTTTCAGCAAAGTGTATCAAGAGTACAAAGCAAATTAGATAATAGAAGTAAATTAGAAAGTTGTTTAAAATTACATGCTCTTTCTAAATCATGAAAGAAAAAAATTAGGTTTCATGTCCCTTTAATTCAAAACACAAAGAACTGTAATACATTTTAAAATACTCCTAGACAAAAAAAGAACATATTTGAATATCATATTCTAATGCTTTAATCAGGTAGGTGGCTTGATATTAGCCCAATGGTAACAAATGATCTTTTGCGTCCTGTGCTATCACAAAGAACATGAAAAATGGTATGAATGGTAAATGGAAAATACAAAAACAAAACAGTACCCGTGTAAGAATTATTAAAGTTATACAGAATGAAATCTATACAGCTACATGAGTGCAAGCAGACTTGTTAATAATACATTTTTATTGTACCTTAAAGGGATACTAAACCCACATTTTTTCGTTAATTGATTCAGATAAAGCATGCCGTTTTAAGCAACTTTCTTATTTACTCCTATTATAAATTTTTCTTCATTCTCTTTCTATCTTAATTTAAAAAACAGGAATGTAAAGCTTAGGATCCGGCCCATTTTTGGTTCAGAACCTGAGTTATACTCTGGTTTGCTAAATGGAGCCACCAATAATTAAGCGCTATCCAGGGTGCTGAACCTAATTTGGGCCGGCTCCTAAACTTTACATTCCTGCTTTTTAAATAAAGATAGCAAGAGAACAAATAAAAATTTATAATAGGAGTAAATTAGAAAGTTGGTTAAAATTGCCTGAATCATGAAAGAAAAAAAATTGAGTTTAGTATCCCTTTAATCTTATTATACCTTAATCACATTTTATTTGGATTGTAAAAATTTTCAAATATTTTATGTATTTACAGTCTCTCAATGAATACATAATCATGTATTTCTGTCAAATATGCTTTGTTAATGGTTAAGAAAATAAAACTTCACAGCTATTTCTATCACTGCCTTGAGGCAGACTGGCAAGTAAAAACTTTAACAATTCCATTCGACAGATGCCCGGAGTACGACGAAGAGTGAAAGGTTTAGATGAAATTTAGTACCTCGAAGCAATATGACCTTTATGCATATTCATTTTTTACATTTTTTCCTCTTGTTTTGTTTTGCTTTTTTTTTACTTATCTGTGCTCAAAATAAAAAGGTTATCATTTACATATATTTAGTAAACTCTACTGAAAATATTGCAAATTGGATTATTTTACCCTTTAATTAAATTAAAAATGAGAATTTATGTTAGAGAAGATGTGTTATTAAAAGTGATATGTTTAAGAAAAAGATGACAGTAGAAATAGTCTGACCTCATTTAAAACCACTGCGTGGCTTCCAGTAGATAGCAAAGTTGTTATCTGATAACGTCAGAGCAGGTGGAGACTTCTGGCTGGAACAGATAGAGATATGATGCCCTCCAGCATTTCAAAGGGAAGATGATTAGACATTGGGGGTCTGTGCACAACAAGGATATCAATTATATAAAGAATTCATATAAGAATTAAAATACTGTGTCTATCGATAGATATCTATCTATCATCTATCTATCTATCTATCTATCTATCTATCTATCTATCTATCTATCTATCTATCTATCTATCTATCTATCTATCTATCTATCTATGTATCTATCTATCTATCTATCTATCTATCTATCTATCTATCTATCTATCTATCTATCTATCTATCTATCTATCTAATATGTCCGCACTTTCTAGTCTTCAATAAACAAATGAGTGCCTTTAATGATGTTTCAGGGTATTACTCCCTTCCTTAAAGGGACAGTAAAGTCAAAATTAAACTTAAATGGATTGGATAAAGCACAACATTTTAAACAACTTTCTAATTTACTTCATTCATCAATGTTGCTCACCCACAGCTAGATTACAAGTTTTGAGCACTATAGGGATTTTAACGACAGCCACAAAAGCGGCGTTATTTCACCTCCCCATAGTGCTGGTATTACAAGTTTTAAAAAAGCAGGCTTGTGCGGGCGATATGGTTGCATTGAGCTCCATACCGCACCAAAATAAAGCGCTGCTTTGACGTGCTCGTGCACGATTTCCCCATAGACATCAATGGGGAGAGCCGGCAAAAAAAAAGCCTAACACCTGCGATCGCGGAATGAAAAGCTCCGTAATGCAGCCCCATTGATATCTATGGGGAAAGAAAAAGTTACATTTAAACCTAACACCCTAACATAAACCCTGAGTCTAAACACCCCTAATCTGCTGCCCCGACATCGCCGACACCTACATAAATGTATTAACCCCTAATCTGCCACCCCCAACATCGCCGCCACCTACATACTGTTATTAACCCCTAATCTGCAAC
The DNA here is from genome assembly GCF_027579735.1 of Bombina bombina. Taxonomy (NCBI): domain Eukaryota; kingdom Metazoa; phylum Chordata; class Amphibia; order Anura; family Bombinatoridae; genus Bombina; species Bombina bombina. The sequence continues at coordinate 755,082,187 of NC_069504.1, forward strand.
CCCCGTCATCGCCGCCACCTACATACAGTTATTATCCCCTAATCTGCCACCCTGACATTGTCGCCACCTACATACACTTATTAACCCCTAATCTGCCACCCCCGATATCGCCGCCACCTACATACAGTTATTAACCCCTAATCTGCCACCCCCAACATCGCTGCCACTATACTAAAGTTATTAACCCCTAAACCTCTGGCCTTCCACATCACTACCACTAAATAAATCCATTAACCCCTAAAACTAACCCTAACGTAACCCTAAGCCTAACACCCCCTAACTTTAACATAATTAAAATAGAGCTAAACTAAAGTTACAATTATTAACTAAATAATAACTATTTAAAATTAAAATACAAACTTACCTATAAAATTAAACCTAAGCTAGCTACAATATAACTAATATAACTAATAAAATAACTATCTAAAAAAACCTAAGCTCCCCATTTCCCTGAAAAGGGCATTTGTATGGGCATTGCCCTTAAAAGGGCATTTAGCTCTTTTACATGCCCAGACACTAAACTAAAAATAAAACCTACCCAAAAAACACTAACCCCCGACGATCCACTTACAGTTTTTGAAGTCCCGCTTGAAGGATCCATCCAGCCAACAAAGTCCTCATCCATGCGGCAAGAAGTCTTCATCCGGGCGGCCTCTTCCATCTTCATCCAGCCGACGAAGTCCTCATCCAGGCGGAAAGAAGTCTTCATCCAGACGGCATCGTCTATCTTCATCCATCCGGCGCAGAGCGGGTCCATCCTGAAGACATCCGGCGCGGAGCATCCTCTTCATACGCCGCTGTAAACTGGAACTTCAATGCAAGTGACGTCATTCCTATTGGCTGAAAAATTTGAATCAGCCAATAGGAATTAGTGCTGCTAAAATCCTATTGGCTGTTCAACTCAGTCAATAGGATTTAAGCAGCTCTCATTCTATTGGCTAATTCGAATTAGCCAATAGGATTAAAGCTGCTAAAATCCTATTGTCTGTACCAATCACCCAATAGGAAGAAAACTCAATCCTATTGGCTGATTATTATTATTATTATTATACTTTATTTATTAAGCGCCAACATATTCCGCAGCGCTGTCCATGGATACAATTCATTTAAATAAAACAATACAAGACTTGTAAGATACAGGACAAAATTTACAAACACATACAGGAGGGATTGAGGGCCCTATTCCCGTGGGAACTTACAATCTAGAAGGGTAGGAGGTTGGGAAACAGGAGGCGAGGACTGCAAGATTGAGAAGGATGTTAATACAGAGTTAGATGAGGGAAATATTAGGTAAGTGAAATTAATTTATTATTGAGTTGGGTGGTAGGCTTCCCTGAACAGAAAAGTCTTCAGGGAACATTTAAAGGAAGAAAAATTAGGGCAAAGCCTGACAGCACGAGGGAGAGTGTTCCAGAGGGTAGGTGCTGCATGACAGAAGTCCTGCAGTCTAGCATGAGAGGAGGTGATAGTTGCGGATGCAAGGAGCAGGTCATTGTTGGATCTTAGTGGACAAGCTGGAGTATACTTGTGTATTAGAGAGGATAGGTAGAGGGGAGCGGCGTTGGTGAGAGTTTTGTATGTAAGGGTGAGAATTTTTAATTTAATTCTGCTGTGAATGGGGAGCCAATGAAGGGACTCACAGAGAGGTGCAGAAGATTTAGTTTGACGGGAAAGGTGGATCAGCCTGGCAGAGGCATTTAGGATGGATTGAAGGGGGGAGAGGCGGGAAAGAGGAAGGCCAGTGAGTAGGTTGTTGCAGTAGTCAAGTCAGGAGATAACAAGGGAGTGGATTATTTGCTTTGTGGTGTCAGCGCTCAGAAAAGGGCAAATTTTAGAAATATTGCATAGATGTTTGCGGCAGGATGTAGAAAGCAATTGGATATGGGGGATGAAGGATAAGTTTGAGTCAAGTGTGACTCCGAGGCAGCGGACTTGGGGCATGGGGAAATGGTGATGCCGTCAACAGGGATAGAGAAGTCAGAAGTCGGCGTAGAGCTTGAGGGGGGGATAAGAAGGAGCTCAGTCTTGGACATGTTAATCTTTAGGTGGTGAGAGGCCATCCAGGAAGAAATACCAGATAAGCAGTTGCCGACATGAGAGAGGACAGAGGGAGAGAGAGCAGGGGTGGAAAGGTAGATCTGGGTGTCATCAGCATAGAGGTGATATTTGAAACCATAACTGTTGATAAGTTTACCTAGCGAAGAAGTATAGATGGAGAAGAGTAGAGGACCCAGAACAGATCCTTGAGGTACTCCAACAGACAGAGGCATAGGAGAGGAGGAGTCGCCGGCAAGTGACACAGAAAAAGACCTGTGAGAAAGATAGGAGTGAATCCAGGAAAGAGCAGTGTCACAGAGGCCAAAAGAGCTAAGGGTCTGTAGGAGGAGGGAGTGGTCAACTGTGTCGAAGGCAGCTGAGAGGTCAAGTAAGATGAGTATAGAGTAGTGGCCAATATTTTTAGCAGTGAGAAGATCGTTTGTGACCTTGGTAAGGGCAGTCTCAGTTCAGTGTTTTGGGCGGAATCCGGATTGCAGTGGGTCAAGCAAGGAGTTGGCGGACAGGAAGTGGGTTAGGCGATTGTAAACTAATTTTTCAAGGAGTTTTGATGTTAGTGGAAGCAGTGATATGGGGCGGTAGCTTTCAGGAGAATTAGGGTTGAGGGAGGGTTTTTTGAGTATGGGAGTGACTTTTGCGTGTTTGAAAGAAGATGGGAATGAGCCGGTAGAGAGAGATAGGTTGAAGATGTGGGTAAGAGCAGGAGTGAGGGTGGACTATAGGGAGGGAATTAGATGGGAAGGGATAGGGTCGAGTGGGCAGGTAGTGAGGCGTGAGGAAGATAGTAAGGAAGAAACTTCATTCTCAGTGGTTGGATGGAAGTTACAGAGGGTGGCAGAGGGAGTAATTGGGCCTGTTGTTGGGGTATTGCAGGTTGGTGTTGGGATGTTGCTTCGGATAGTATGTGTGTTACGGTTACCCTTAGTCTCGCTGAGAGATGGACCGCTTAGTAGCCTGGATCCCTATTGCTAAAGAGGGGAGAAGCTGCTTTCCATAGTATTCTATATGAGTCTCGCAAATATAGAATAATCTCCCTTAGCTGCAGTACAGCTAGGATACCCTTCTGCCCACAAAAACGAGTCAACGCTGCGATTGAGGGTCAAACAAGAACTCAGGACTGGGATGCCCAGCCTGCTTTTTATTAAGGTTACATGCACACAGGGCACTCCCAGGGGGAGAGGGGGGGAAGCACAAAATCCCCCATCACACATTTAGATAGAGAGCACTGTCCTTTGACAGGCCACAATAGGATTACAGTACTTAAGATAACAAGTTTACAAGTTCATCTTATCAATTAGCAGTCTGGCTCCGGAGGTGATTAGACAATGGGATTGGTTATCTCTAAACTTAGAGCTGAAGCCAGCAAATGTGTATTTAGGCAATAGTTTCTAAAAGCTGAAAAAAGTTAACTCTTTATGAAATGATACTTGTTACGGTTTTCTTGGAGCCCTTCTAGGCGCTGGCTTGCTGGTTCAGGCATTGCTGCTGGGAAATAAGCTCTTCACAACAAAATAACTAATGCTTCTGTAACAGTGCTCCCTTTCTGTGGAACACTCTGGCAGACACGGTCTGACCCCTTTTCGGGGCAGACTAAGGCTGTCCAGACCGCTGGTTATGCGGGGCTGAGGTCGGTTTGTCTGGACAACCCGTCGGCGTTGCCATTCTGTTTCCCAGGTCTGTAAGTAATGGTGAAATTGAAGGGTTGCAACGATAAGCTCCAACGTAATAGCCTGCCGTTATCTCCAGAGACCCGGTTCAGCCACACCAACGGGTTATGGTCGGTGACCAGAGTGAACTCCTGCCCATATAAATAGGGAGTCAATTTCTTTAATGCCCACACCAAAGCCAAACACTCCTTTTCGACCGCTGCATAGCTGACTTCGCGGGGCAGGAGCTTCCGGCTGATGTAGGCAACTGGATGCTCCCCTCCATCTTCGCCTACTTGGCTGAGGACGGCTCCCAGCCCAAACATGGAAGCATCTGTATGGACGATAAAACGTTTGTTAAGGGCTGGGGCCGCCAAGACAGGAGCGTTAATTAGAGCATTTTTGAGAGCCTGGAAAGCCGTTTCACAGTGGGGAGACCACAGGACCTGTCGAGGTAAGTTCTTCTTGGTCAAGTCAGTCAGGGGTTTGGCAAGTGTGCTGTAGTCTGGTACGAACCGTCTATAGTACCCTGCCGTGCCCAGGAAGGCTAGGACCTGAGTCTTAGTGATGGGGGTGGGCCAATTGGCGACAGCTTCTATCTTGGCCGGCTCTGGTCGCTGCTTTCCACACCCCACCCGGTGACCCAGGTACTGTACCTCGGCCATCCCAAAGTGACATTTTTCTGGCTTCAGAGTCAGGCCAGCAGCCCGGATCTGATCCAGAACCATTCCTACATGAGCTAAGTGGTCCTCCCAGGACTCACTGTGGATCGCTATGTCGTCCAGGTAGGCGCAAGCAAAACTCTGGAAGCCATCCAGGAGCCTATCCACCAAGCGCTGGAATGTAGCTGGGGCATTCTTCATTCCAAACGGCATTACCCTAAACTGATATAAGCCGAATGGGGTGACGAATGCCGACTTGGGGATAGCCTCCGGGGCCAGGGGAATCTGCCAGTAACCTTTGCAGAGGTCAATAGTGGTCAGGTAATTTCCCCTGGCTATACGATCGAGTAGCTCGTCTACCCTGGGCATAGGGTAAGCGTCCGTCACGGTTTTTTCATTGAGCCTCCGATAGTCTATGCAGAACCGGGTGGTCCCATCTTTCTTGGGCACCAAGACAACTGGGGAGGCCCAGGGACTATCGGAGGGCTCAATTACCCTGAGCTGGAGCATCTCATCGATCTCCTTCTTCATTCCTGTCCTAACTGCTTCGGGGATTCGGTACGGAGCCTGGCGCAAGGGAGCTTGTCCCGGAGTATCTACCTGGTGGGTGGTTAAAGTAGTGTACCCTGGCTTCGGGGAGAAGGTGAGGTGTTTGGACTGGAGGAGTTGGCTGAGCTGCTCCCTTTCAGTGGGGCTAAGTCGGTCTCCTATCTGAACCTGAGCCACTATTCCGGTGGGGAGACTCTTTTCTAATAGGTCTGGAATGGGTAGACTGTCTGGGTCTTCCTGAGGGGAACAACATACGGCCGTCACGTTCTCTGGTCGCTCAAAATATTCCTTGAGCATGTTTACATGGAATGTCTTTCTAAGATTGTTGTCATGGCAGCTAGCTATCACATAAGTGGTTTCTCCCCTTTTCTCTACGATCTGGTAGGGACCCTGCCAGGACGCCTGCAATTTGTCTGTCTTCACTGGCTTAAGTACTAGCACCTTTTGTCCTATGGTGAAGATTCTCTTTCGGGCCCCACGATCGTACCATACTTTCTGTCTTCTCTGGGCCAACTGGAGATTAGCCCGCACGGATTTGGCTAATTGCTCCATTCGGTCCCTGAGTTCCAGCACGTATGGCACAATGGGGACACCGTCAGCCTCCATCTCTCCCTCCCAGTGCTCCCGGATCAGGTTGAGGGGTCCCCGTACCTTTCTTCCGTAGAGCAACTCGAAGGGAGAGAACCCTGTCGTTTCCTGGGGCACCTCCCGATAAGCAAATAGGAGGTGCGGCAGGAAGCGTTCCCAGTCTCGGTATTCCTGAGTGAACGTCTTGAGCATTTGCTTGAGGGTCCCATTGAACCTCTCACACAGCCCGTTCGTCTGGGGGTGGTATGGGGAGCTCAGGAGGGACTTAATTTTGCAAACCTGCCAGAGTTGTTGGGTCAATTCAGCTGTAAATTGGGTGCCTCGGTCGGATAGGATTTCTTTTGGAAATCCTACCCGGGAGAACACCTGTACTAGTGCATTCGCTACCGTATCCGCTTGTATGTTGGATAGGGCGACAGCCTCTGGGTACCTGGTAGCGTAGTCCACTACGGTAAGAATGTAGCGCTTACCGGAGGGACTAGGGGTAGCCAGTGGTCCCACTAGGTCAATAGCAACCCGGCTGAAGGGTTCCTCTACAATGGGCATATTTACTAGATGGGCTTTAGGGTGATCGCCTCGCCTTCCTACTCGTTGACACACATCGCAGGTGTTACAGTAAGTTCTAACGTCAGCGTGCACCCCTGGCCAAAAGAACGTGTGAGTAATGCGGTGTAGGGTACGGGTTACGGCTAGGTGGCCTGCTAAGGGGATGTCGTGGCCTATTTTGAGGATTTCTTGACGGTATTTGTGGGGCACTACCAGCTGTCGCCTACGCTGTCCCCTTTTCTCTGTCCAGCGGTATAGTTTCCCTTTTTCCCATAAGAATGTTTCGTTATCTGCCCCGCCCCCTCCGGTCTCTGCTCGTTCCCGGTACTTTTGTAAGGTCGGGTCAGTCTTAGACTCTGCCTCAAAAGCATCTGGGGTGTCCCAGGGTATGGGGCCTAACCTGTCAGGCAAGGTCGGGGTAGGTCTTACCTGTGTCTCCCGCACTGGTGAGAGCTCTCGCTCCGTCCGGGCTTGGGCCCGTGTAGTCACTGGGTCCGCCTCGTTGTTGCATACTGGAGCATAGGCAGAAGTCATGGGGCCCAAATCGTTGCCCAGTAGTACTTCGGCAGGTAAATTATCCATTAGGCCCACGTTCACAGCCCCCTTTCCCGCTCCCCAATCAAGATGCACTTTAGCTGTTGGAATTTTGTACACATCCCCCCCCGCCACTCTAACGGCCACAGTCTGTCCGGATCGCTTGTGCTCTGGCACCAAATGACTCTGTACCAGCGTGATAGTAGCCCCTGTGTCTCGCAATCCCTCGGTAGATCGCCCCTCGAGCCATACCCTCTGCCGATGGTGCTGGCGGTTATCTGAGGCAGCATATACAGGGTCTGCCTCGTGAAGCGGCCCCACATATCCCTCCATAGGGGCCTCTTGGTTAACACAGAGGGCCCGGGCCGGACGATAGGACCCAGAGGGGTAATTGTAATTCCTGGGTGTCTGGTGCGTATTAAGGGGGCAGCTAGCCATGAAATGCCCTGGTTGCTTGCATCGGTGGCAAGTCGGTCTGGGACGCTCAGAGCTGTTATTGGGTGGTCCTGAGTGTCGGACGGGCCCTGTGGGCACTGGGGCTCGAAATTCAGCACGAGGGGGTGCACGGTAAACCTCTCTGGGTTCGACCCGTGCTGGAGCTCGGTAGTTCATGGGTTCGTGAAGACGGGAGTCATAATGTTCATCAGCCAATTTGGCTGCTTCTTCTAAGGTAGAAGGCCGCCTGTCTAGCAGCCATTCCTTCCCTTGCTGTTCCATGCCATTATAAAAATGTTCTAAGAGAAACAATTGTAAAATTTCCTCACCAGTCACCGCTTTACTTCCGCTCAGCCAGTGATTTGCCGCTCTCCGCATTTGGTGCGCCCATTCCATATGGGTATCGTTAGGCTTCTTTTTCATGCCCCGAAACTGTCGGCGATATGTGTCCGGAGTTACAGCGTACCGTCGCAACAGTGTCTCCTTAACTAGCTCATACTGTGTCACTTCCTCAGCACCCAGAGTACGAAAGGCTTCCAGGGCTCGCCCGGATAGTTTCCCAGACAATATCGTGGGCCACTCTCTGTTGGGAATCTGGTGCAGGGCACATTGCCTTTCGAAGTCCGACAAATATTCATCAATCCCTGTCTCGCTCTCTAGGAAGGGTCGAAATGCTGCATAGGGTATCTTGGGCCTCCCAGCATTTTCGACAGGGATGATTACCTGCGGGGCTTCAGCATTGCGGTGTGCATTCGCTAGGTTGAGTTCGTGGGCTCGAGTCTCTCGTATATCCTCATCCGCCTCCGCCATCAACTGCTGTACCAATTCCATGGAGGGGTTCGGCCCGTATAATGAGAGCCTTTCCCGAACAATCCTGGTTTTTTCGTCACTAATCGTGGTCGGTGTTTCCGCCATTGTGAAGCTCTGATCCAGTTCGGTCAATTCTGTGATCAGCTCTCTCCTCGGCCGGTTGCTGGCGTACCCCCCTCTGCTTTCAAGTAAATCCTTTAGGGTTGTACGCTTCAATTTTTCGTAAGCGCTCTCCATCCATTCTGTACCTCTCCTAGGAAATCCAGGAAAATCCCGCCGCTGCCGCCAAATGTTACGGTTACCCTTAGTCTCGCTGAGAGATGGACCGCTTAGTAGCCTGGATCCCTATTGCTAAAGAGGGGAGAAGCTGCTTTCCATAGTATTCTATATGAGTCTCGCAAATATAGAATAATCTCCCTTAGCTGCAGTACAGCTAGGATACCCTTCTGCCCACAAAAACGAGTCAACGCTGCGATTGAGGGTCAAACAAGAACTCAGGACTGGGATGCCCAGCCTGCTTTTTATTAAGGTTACATGCACACAGGGCACTCCCAGGGGGAGAGGGGGGGAAGCACAAAATCCCCCATCACACATTTAGATAGAGAGCACTGTCCTTTGACAGGCCACAATAGGATTACAGTACTTAAGATAACAAGTTTACAAGTTCATCTTATCAATTAGCAGTCTGGCTCCGGAGGTGATTAGACAATGGGATTGGTTATCTCTAAACTTAGAGCTGAAGCCAGCAAATGTGTATTTAGGCAATAGTTTCTAAAAGCTGAAAAAAGTTAACTCTTTATGAAATGATACTTGTTACGGTTTTCTTGGAGCCCTTCTAGGCGCTGGCTTGCTGGTTCAGGCATTGCTGCTGGGAAATAAGCTCTTCACAACAAAATAACTAATGCTTCTGTAACAATGTGTTTTGTTTAAAAAGTAGTCAGCCAGGTCTTGAGCACTAAAGACAGGCGAGGGTGGTGGAGCAGGTGGGTAGAGGAGAGAGTTAAAGGTGGAGAAGAGTCGTTTAGGGTTTGAGGAAAGAGTAGATATGAGAGAAGAGAAGTAAGTTTGTTTGGCTAAGTGAAGGGCGGAAGTGTATGAACGAAGAATAAACTTATAGTGTATGAAATCGGGTTCAGAGTGAGTTTTCCTCCAGACACGCTCAGCAGTATGGGAGCATTTTTGCAAATAGCGTGTTTGCTGAGCATGCCAGGGCTGTAACTGACGGCGTGGTGTTTTGCGCAGCTGGGGAGGGGCAAGTGTGTCTAATGCAGAGGAGAGAGTTTTGTTATAGTGGGCTGTAGCGAGATCAGGGCAGGTTATAGTGGAGGTGTGAGGGAGGAGATTTTGAATGATTTTTGAAAATTGGAGCGGATCCACAGCATGTGTATTTCTACAGGTGCGGGGGCGGGATGGAGAAGTGGGTTTAGCTGTTGCATTAATATTATAGGTGACCAAGTGATGGTCTGAAATGGGAAAAGGGCGACAGGTGGTGTCAGATATAGAGTAGAGGAAAATACCAGGTCGATGGAGTGTCCATCATGGTGAGTCGGGAATGGGGTGGATTGTGAGAGACCGAAGGAGGATGTGAGTGAAAGAAGTTTAGAGGCAGCAGGGGCAGATGGGTTGTCAATGGGAATGTTGAAGTCCCCAAGAATTAGGGTTGGTATATTTGAAGAGAGAAAGTGAGGAAGCCAGGCAGCAAAGTTGTCAAAGAATTGGGAGGTTGGTCCAGGAGGGCGATAGATGACTGCCACTTTTAGGGATAGGGGGGAGAACAGACTAATACAGTGGACTTCAAAGGAGGAGAAGGAAAGAGATGGGATTGGAGGTAGGTATTGATAAGTGCAGGAGGGGGAGAGCAGGATGCCAACACCGCCGCCACATTTCTCACCTTGCCTAGGGGTATGGCTAAAGTGAAGACCACAGTGTGTGAGAGAAGCAATGGAAACAGTGTCAGAAGGAGATAGCCAGGTTTCTGTAATTGCTAAAATGGTGAAAGCATTTGATATAAACAGGTCATTAATTGCTGTAAGTTTGTTGCAGACAGAGCGAGAGTTCCATAGTGCGCAGGTGAAAGGAGTGTATGCGTGTGGGATGCATTGGATGGAAATGAGGTTATGTGTGTTGCTTTTATTAAAGTTTCTATATGGAATGCGAGATTGGGTAATGGTGGGAATGAGGGTGGGCCCAGGATTTGGAGAGATGTCACCTGATGCTAATAGCATCAAGATGGAAAGTAAGAGTAGGTGAGAATGAGATTTATAGCAGTGGGGGCATTTCTGTGAGGTGGTGCAGTTTAGGGACATAGATTTTAAAATAGAGAGTAGTTCGTGAGAGCTAAGGTATGGAGAGGACAGGAGAGAGGGGCCTATATAAACTTCATGTGGAGAAGGGTAAGGTATGAGCATTTGAGCCTGCTTGTGGAATAGACATGAGACTGTTAAAAGAAAAAGCATTTCTGAAAACATAGCAGAATGTTAAGAGCAAAAGTCTTTTTTGAAAAAAATATTTTGCTTGCCTCAAATCTTCTTCAAATCTTGTTCAATTCTTGTCTAATTCTCAGTGCTGTCACTTAAAGATGGTCACTTAGACAGATGGAAGCTTAGAGAGATGGAATAATCTGCAAATGCTCAGACCCCAGCTAACGCTCTCGCGTTGATTGGAACAGCCAATAGGATTTTAGCAGCTCTAATCCTATTGGCTGATTGGAACAGCCAATAGGATTTTGGCAACTCTAATCCTATTGGCTGATTGAAATCTTTCAGCCAATATGAATGCAAGGGACGCCATCTTGGATGACGTCACTTGCATTGAAGTTCCAGTTTTCTGCGGCGATCGTATTAAGACGATGCTCTGCGCCAGATGTCTTCAGGGTGGACTTGCTCCGCGCCAAATGGATGAAGATAGAAGATGCCGTCTGGATGAAGACTTCTTTCGTCTGAAGACTAACGTGTTTTTTTGGGTGGATTTTATTTTTAGTTTAGGGTCTGGGCATGTAAAAGAGCTAAATGCCCTTTTAAGGGCAATGCCCATACAAATGCCCTTTTCAGGGCAATGGGGAGCTTAGGTTTTTTTTAGATAGTTATTTTATTTGGGGGGTTGGTTGTGGGGGTGGTGGGTTTTACTGTTGTGGGGGTGTTTGTATTTTTCTTACAGGTAAAAGAGCTGATATCTTTGGGGCAATGACCCACAAAAGGCCCTTTTAAGGGCCATTGGTAGTTTATTGTAGGCTAGGTTTTTTTTTTTCATTTTGGGTGGGCTTTTTTATTTTGATAGGGCTATTAAATTAGGTGTAATTCTTTTTTATTTTTGATAATTTGTTTCTTATTTTTCGTAATTTAGTGTTTGTTTTTGTAATTTTTTTTTTTTTTTAATTCGATACTTTTTGTAATTTTTAGAGTAGTGTTAGGATTTTTTTTAATGTGTATTTTAGTTTAATTTAATTGGTAGTTAGTTTAATTGTAGTTTAATGATTATCTTAGTTTAATTGTTAGTTTAAAATTAATTTATTTAATTTGACAGGTAAGTTTTAATTTAATTTAGGATAGGTAAATTGTAATTTTGATATAAGGTTAGGGGGGCGTTAGGTTTAGGGGTTAATAGTTTATTTTAGTATATTTCGTTGTGGGGGGCTTGCGGTTTATGGGTCAATAGGTTTATTATAGCGGTGGTGTGGGTGGACGGCAGATTAGGGGTTTATTATATTTAAATAGTGTTTGCGATGCAGGAGGGCTGCGGTTTAGGGGTTAATAGGTTTATTATAGTGGCGACGATGTCAGGGAGTGGCGGAATAGGCGTTAATACATTTTAATAGTGGCGGAGATGTCCGGAGCGGCAGATTAGGGGATAATAACTTTATTATAGTGTTTGCGATGCAAGAGGGCCTCGGTTTAGGGGTTAATAGGTAGTTTATGAGTGTTAGTGTACTTTTTAACACTTTAGTTATAAGTATTATGGTAGAGCTTTGTAACGTAAAACTCATAACTACTGACTTTAGATGGCGGTATGGATCTTGTGGTTATAGAGTGTACAGCTCACTTTTTGGCCTCCCAGGCAAACTCGTAATACCGGCACTATGGGTGTCCCATTGAAAAAGTGCGGTAGTGACGTTGCGTAACTGGCTAAAAGTTGTGCGGTACACCTATACCGACAAGACTTGTAATAGCAGCGTTAGGGAAAATGAAGCATTATGGGCCATAACGATGCTCTTTGAGTCATAACGCAAAACTCGTAATCTAGCTGCCAGTGCATTAACTAGCTCCCAGTAATGTATTGCTGCTTCTTCAACAAAGAGAAGAATTAGAGAATTAAGATAATTAACACCTAGATTATGAGTTGTGCGTTATGAGTCAAATAGCAGCGTTGTGGCCCATAATGCAGCATTTTCCCTAATACAGCCATTACAAGTCCTGTCGGTATAGGTGTACCTCAAGCCTTTTAGCCTGTACTGCAACGTCAGTACCGCACTCGTAAAAATGACGTTTTTTCATGGGGTTCCCTTAGCGCCGGTATTACGAGTTTTGCAGTGAGGCTAAAAAGTGAGCCTTACAGCCTAAAATAACAAGATCCATAACGCCATCTAAAGTCAGTAGTCATCAGTTTTACGCTACAAAGCTGTAACATAAAACTCATAACTAAAGTGTTAAAAAGTACACTAACACTCATAAACTACCTATTAACCCCTAAACCGAGGCCCTCCCGCAAATACTATTTTAAAGTTTTTAACCCCTAATCTGCCGCTCCCGTCATCGCCGCCACTAAAATAAATTTTATTAACCCCTATTCCGCCACTCCCCGACATCGTCACCACTATAATAAATATTATTAACCTCTAATCTGCTGTCCGCCCAGTGGCGCCCACATCATCCCAACTATACTAAAATTATTAAGCCCTATACTAAACCTATTAACTCCTAAACAGCAAGCCCCCCACAACGAAATATACTAAATTAAGCTATTTACCCCTAAACCTAACAACCCCCTAACTTTATATTAAAATTTCCTTAGCTTAAATAAAAACTTACCTGTCAAATTAAAAAAACTAAGTTTAAACTACCAATTAAACTAATATAATAATTAAACTAAAATTAAACTAACTACCAATTAAATTAAACTAAACTACACATTAAAAAAAATCCTAACAGTATTTAAAAAATTACAAAGTATCTCATTACAAATACAAAAAATAACAAACACAAAATTTCGGAAAATAACAGCGAAATTATCCAAAATAAAAAAGAATAACACCTTATCTTATAGCCCTATCAAAATAAAAAACGAGTCTTGGAAAAAGTGAGCGGTAGACCCTGTTCTGGCAAGACTTCTACCGCATTTAAAAGTCAGTAGTTAAGAGTTTTATGGGCTAACGCCGGAACATAAAACTCTTAACTAAAGTGCTAAAAAGTACACTAACACCCATAAACTACCTATTAACCACTAAACCGAGGCCCCCCACATCGCAAACACTATAATAAATATTTTTAACCCCCAATCTGCCGACCGGACATCACTGCCACCTACTTTATACTTATGAACCGCTAATCTGCTGCCCCTAACATCGCGGACACCTACATTATATTTATTAAACCCTAATCTGCTGCCCCCAACGTTGCCACCACCTACCTACAATTATTAACCCCTAATCTGCCGACCGGACATCGCTGCCACTTTAATAAATGTATTAACCCCTAAACCGCCCCTAACATCGCTGACACCTACTTACATTTTTTAACCCCTAATCTGCCACCCCCAACATCGCTGCTACTATATTAAAGGTATTAACCCCTAAACCTAAGTCTAAACCTAACCCTAAACCCCCCTAACTTAAATATAATTTAAATTAAACTAAATAAATTTAACAAAATTAAATAAATTATTCCTATTTAAAACGTAATACTTACCGATAAAATAAACCCTAAACTAGCTACAATATAACTAATAGTTACAGTGTAGCTAGCTTAGGATTTATATTTATTTCACAGGCAACTTTGTATTTATTTTAACTAGGTACAATAGTTATTAAATAGTTAATAACTATTTAATAACTGCATAGCTAAAGTAAGTACAAAATTACCTGTAAAATAAATCCTAACCTAAGTTACAATTACATCTAACACTACACAATCATTAAATAAATTACCTAAACTACCTACAATTAATTACAATTAAATTCAATAAACTAAATTATGGAAAAAAAACACTAAATTACAGAAAAAAAATTCCAAGAAGTTTAAACTAATTACACCTAATCTAAGCCCCCTAATAAAATAAAAAGTCCCCCAAAATAATAAAATGCCCTACCCTATACTAAATTACAAATAGCCCTTAAAATGGCCTTTTGCGGGGCATTGCCCCAAAGTAATCAGCTCTTTTACCTGTAAAAAAAAATACAATACCCCCCCAACATTTACAACCCACCACCCACACACCCCTACTCTAAAACCCACCCAATACCCCCTTAAAAAACCTAACACTACCCCATTGAAGATCACCCTACCTTGAGCCATCTTCACCCAGCCGGGCACAAGTGGTCATCCGATCCGGCCAGAAGTCTTCATCCGATGGGGCAGAAGAGGACATCCAGACCAGCAGAAGTCTTCATCCTATCCAGGCAGAAGAGGACATCCAGACCGGGAGAAGGCTTCATCCAAGCGGCATCTACTATCTTCTTCCATCCGATGAGTAGCGACTCCATCTTGAAGACATCCGGCATGGAGCATTTTTCCAGCACGACGACTAATGACGAATAACGGTTCCTTTAAATGACGTCATCCAAGATGGCGTCCCTCGATGGGGTAGTGTTAGGATTTTTTAAGGGGGTATTGGGTGGGTTTTAGAGTAGGGGTGTGTGGGTGGTGGGTTGTAATGTTGGGGGGTATTGTATTTTTTTTTTACAGTTAAAAGAGCTGATTACTTTGGGGCAATGCCCCGCAAAAGGCCCTTTTAAGGGCTATTTGTAATTTAGTATAGGGTAGGGCATTTTATTATTTTGGGGGGCTTTTTATTTTAGGTGTAATTAGTTTAAACTTCTTCTAATTTTTTTCCTGTAATTTAGTGTTTGTTTTTTTCGTAATTTAGTTTATTGAATTTAATTGTAATTAATTGTAGGTAGTTTAGGTTAGACATGTGCACGGCTAAAAAATTCGGTTCGTTTTCGGTTCGGATCGATTCGGACTTTTCGAATTTCGTTTCGGATCGAATCGGATTCGGCAAAATTTGAATAAATTCGTTTCGGATTTATTCGGATCCGAATAAATTCGTTTCGGATTTATTCGGATTCGGCTGAATTCGGTTCTATTCCGTTCCGAAATTCGGTATGTTTTTAGTACACTAACACCCATTTAGTACACTAAGTCACTAACACCCATAAACTACCTATGAACCACTAAACCGAGGCCCCCCCACATCGCAAACCCTATAATAACATTATTTAACCCCTAATCTGCCGATCGGATATCGCCGCAACCTACATTATAGCTATTAACCCCTAATCTGCTGTCCCTAACACCGCCGACCCCTACATTATAGTTATTAACCCCTAATCTGCCTCCCCCAACGTCGCCGCAATCTAACTACAAGTATTAACCCCTAATCTGCCGACCCGATATCGCCGCCGCCTACATTATAGCTATTAACCCCTAATCTGCTGTCCCTAACACCGCCGACCCCTACATTATAGTTATTAACCCCTAATCTGCCTCCCCCAACGTCGCCGCAATCTAACTACAAGTATTAACCCCTAATCTGCCGACCCGATATCGCCGCCGCCTACATTATAGCTATTAACCCCTAATCTGCTGTCCCTAACACCGCCGACCCCTACATTATAGTTATTAACCCCTAATCTGCCTCCCCCAACGTCGCCGCAATCTAACTACAAGTATTAACCCCTAATCTGCCGACCCGATATCGCCGCCTACATTATAACTATTAACCCCTAATCTGCTGTCCCTAACACCGCCGACCCCTAATTTATAGTTATTAACCCCTAATCTGCCCCCCCAATGTTGCCGCAATCTAACTACAAGTATTAACCCCTAATCTGCCGACCCGATATCGCCGCCGCCTACATTATAACTATTAACCCCTAATCTGCTGTCCCTAACACCGCCGACCCCTACATTATAGTTATTAACCCCTAATCTGCCTCCCCCCAACATCGCCACAATCTAACTACAAGTATTAACCCCTAATCTGCCGACCGCAAATCGCCGCCACTATAATAAATGTATTAACCCCTAAACCGCCGCACTCCCGCCTCGCAAACACTATAATACATTTTATTAACCCCTAATCTGCCCTCCCTAACATCGCCGCCACCTACCTACAATTATTAACCCCTAATCTCCCGCCCCCAACGTCGCCGCTACTATAATAAGGTTATTAACCCCTAAACCTAAGTCTAACCCTAACACTAACACCCCCTAACTTAAATATAATTTAAATAAAACGAAATAAATTTACTATAGTTAAATAAATGAATCCTATTTAAAACTAAAGACTTACCTGTAAAATAAACCCTAAGATAGCTGCAATATAACTAATAGTTACATTGTAGCTATTTTAGGATTTATTTTTATTTTACAGGCAACTTTGTATTTATTTTAACTAGGTACAATAGTTATTAAATAGTTAATAACTATTTAATAACTACCTAGCTAAAATAAATACAAATTTACCTGTAAAATAAATCCTAACCTAAGTTACAATTACACCTAACACTACACTATCATTTAATTAATTAAATAAATTACTCATATTTAAAACTAAAGACTTACCTGTAAAATAAACCCTAATATAACTGCAATATAACTAATAGTTACATTGTAGCTATTTTAGCATTTATATTTATTTTACAGGCAACTTTGTATTTATTTTAACTAGGTACAATAGCTATTAAATAGTTATTGACTAATTAATAGCTACCTAGTTAAAATAATTACAAAATTACCTGTAAAATAAATCCTAACCTAAGTTACAATAAAACCTAACACTACACTATCATTAAATAAATTAACTACAAGTACCTACAATTATCTACAATTAAATAAACTAAAGTACAACCCCCCCCCCACTAAATTACAAAAAATAAAAAACCACTAAATTACAAAAAATAAAAAAATATTACAAGAATTTTAAACTAATTACACCTAATCTAAGCCCCCTAATAAAATAACAAAGCCCCCCAAAATAAAAAAAAATGCCCTACCCTATACTAAATTACAAAAGTTAACAGCTCTATTACCTTACCAGCCCTGAACAGAGCCCTTTGCGGGGCATGCCCCAAAGAAAACAGCTCTTTTGCCTGTAAAAAAAAACACAATCCCCCCCCCCACATTACAACCCACCACCCACATACCCCTACTCTAACCCAAACCCCCCTTAAATAAACCTAACACTACCCCCCTGAAGATCTCCCTACCTTGAGTTGTGTTCACCCAGCTGGGCCGAAGTCTTCATCCGATGGGGCAGAAGAGGACATCCAGACCGGCAGAAGTCTTCATCCAAGCGGGGCAAGAAGAGGTCTTCCATCCATCATACAAGTACCAAAATACAAACAAACACTAAATTACCAAAAATAATAAAATATTACAATAATTTTAAACTAATTACACCTAATCTAAGCCCCCTACTAGCTATTAATATAGCTTCAATATAACTAATAGTTACATTGTAGCTATTTTAGGATTTATATGTATTTTACAGGCAACTTTGTATTTATTTTAACTAGGTACAATAGTTATTAAATAGTTAATAACTATTTAATAACTACCTAGCTAAAATAAATACTAATTTACCTGTAAAATAAATCATAACCTAAGTTACAATTACACCTAACACTACACTATCATTAAATTAAATAAATAAATGAATCCTATATAAAACTAAAGACTTACCTGTAAAATAAACCCTAATATAGCTGCAATATAACTAATAGTTACATTGTAGCTATTTTAGCATTTATATTTATTGTACAGGCAACTTTGTATTCATTTTAACTAGGTTCAATAGCTATTAAATAGATATTGACTATTTAATAGCTACCTAGTTAAAATAATTACAAAATTACCTGTAAAATAAATCCTAACCTAAGTTACAATTAAACCTAACACTACACTATCATTAAATAAATTAACTACAAGTACCTACAATTAAATACAATTAAAAAAACTAAACTAAAGTACAAACCCCCCCCACTAAATTACAAAAAATAAAAAAATATTACAAGAATTTTAAACTAATTACACCTAATCTAAGCCCCCTAATAAAATAACAAAGCCCCCCAAAATAAAAAAAATGCCCTAACCTATACTAAATTACAAAAGTTAACAGCTCTATTACCTTACCAGCCCTGAACAGGGCCCTTTGCGGGGCATGCCCCAAATAAAACAGCTCTTTTGCCTGTAAAAAAAAAACACAATCCCCCCCCCCACATTACAACCCACCACCCACATACCCCTACTCTAACCCAAACCCCCCTTAAATAAACCTAACACTACCCCCCTGAAGATCTCCCTACCTTGAGTCGTGTTCACCCAGCCGGGCCGAAGTCTTCATCCGATGGGGCAGAAGAGGACATCCAGACCGGCAGAAGTCTTCATCCAAGCGGGGCAAGAAGAGGTCTTCCATCCATCAGAAAAGTACAAAAAAACAAACAAACACTAAATTAGCAAGAATAATAAAATATTACAATAATTTTAAACTAATTACACCTAATCTAAGCCCCCTACTAGCTATTAATATAGCTACAATATAACTAATAGTTACATTGTAGCTATTTTAGGATTTATATGTATTTTACAGGCAACTTTGTATTTATTTTAACTAGGTACAATAGCTATTAAATAGTTAATAACTACCTAGCTAAAATAAATACAAATTTACCTGTAAAATAAACCCTAACCTAAGTTACAATTACACCTAACACTACACTGTCATTAAATTAACTAAATAAATTAATCCTATATAAAACTAAATACTTACCTGTAAAATAAACCCTAATATAGCTACAATATAACTAATAGTTACATTGTAGCTATTTTAGCATTTATATTTATTTTACAGGCAACTTTGTATTTATTTTAACTAGGTTCAATAGCTATTAAATAGATATTGACTATTTAATAGCTACCTAGTTAAAATAATTACAAAATTACCTGTAAAATAAATCCTAACCTAAGTTACTATTAAACTTAACACTACACTATCATTAAATAAATTAACTACAAGTACCTACAATTAAATACAATGAAATAAACTAAACTAAAGTACAAAAAAAACAAACACTAAATTACAAAAAATAAAAAAAATTACAAGAATTTTAAACTAATTACACCTAATCTAAGCCTCCTAATAAAATAACAAAGCCCCCCAAAATAAAAAAATGCCCTACCCTATACTAAATTACAAAAGTAATCAGCTCTATTACCTTACCAGCCCTGAACAGGGCCTTTTGCGGGGCATGCCCCAAAGAAAACAGCTCTTTTGCCTGTAAAAAAAAACACAATACCCCCCCCACATTACAACCCACCACCCACATACCCCTACTCTAACCCAAACCCCCCTTAAATAAACCTAACACTACCCCCCTGAAGATCTCTCTACCGTGTCTTCACCCAGCGGGCCGAAGTCTTCATCCGATGGGGCAGAAGAGGACATCCAGACCGGCAGAAGTCTTCATCCAAGCGGGGCAAGAAGAGGTCTTCCATCCATCAGAAGTCTTGATCCAGGCGGCGTCTTCTCTGTTCATCCATCCGGAGCGGAGCGGCAGCATCCTGAAGACATCCCACGCAGAGCATCCTCTTCTTTCTTGATCCGACGACTAGGTGACTGTACCTTTAAGTGACGTCATCCAAGATGGCGTCCCTTGAATTCCGATTGGCTGATAGGATTCTATCAGCCAATCGGAATTAAGGTAGGAAAAATCTGATTGGCTGATTCAATCAGCCAATCAGATTCAAGTTCAATCCGATTGGCTGATCCAATCAGCCAATCAGATTGACCTCGCATTCTATTGGCTGTTCCGATCAGCCAATAGAATGCAAGCTCAATCTGATTGGCTGATTGGATCAGCCAATCGGATTGAACTTGAATCTGATTGGCTGATTGAATCAGCCAATCAGATTTTTCCTACCTTAATTCCGATTGGCTGATAGAATCCTATCAGCCAATCGGAATTCAAGGGACGCCATCTTGGATGACGTCACTTAAAGGTACAGTCACCTAGTCGTCGGATCAAGAAAGAAGAGGATGCTCTGCGTGGGATGTCTTCAGGATGCTGCCGCTCCGCTTCGGATGGATGAACAGAGAAGATGCCGCCTGGATCAAGACTTCTGATGGATGGAAGACCTCTTCTTGCCCCGCTTGGATGAAGACTTCTGCCGGTCTGGATGTCCTCTTCTGCCCGATCGGATGAAGACTTCGGCCCGCTGGGTGAAGACACGGTAGAGAGATCTTCAGGGGGGTAGTGTTAGGTTTATTTAAGGGGGGTTTGGGTTAGAGTAGGGGTATGTGGGTGGTGGGTTGTAATGTGGGGGGGGGTATTGTGTTTTTTTTTACAGGCAAAAGAGCTGTTTTCTTTGGGGCATGCCCCCGCAAAAGGCCCTGTTCAGGGCTGGTAAGGTAATAGAGCTGATTACTATTGTAATTTAGTATAGGGTAGGGCATTTTTTTATTTTGGGGGGCTTTGTTATTTTATTAGGGGGCTTAGATTAGGTGTAATTAGTTTAAAATTCTTGTAATTTTTTTTATTTTTTGTAATTTAGTGTTTTTTTTTTTGTACTTTAGTTTAGTTTATTTCATTGTATTTAATTGTAGGTACTTGTAGTTAATTTATTTAATGATAGTGTAGTGTTAGGTTTAATAGTAACTTAGGTTAGGATTTATTTTACAGGTAATTTTGTAATTATTTTAACTAGGTAGCTATTAAACAGTAAATATCTATTTAATAGCTATTGTACCTAGTTAAAATAAATACAAAGTTGCCTGTAACATAAATGTAAATGCTAAAATAGCGACAATGTAACTATTAGTTATATTGTAGCTATATTAGGGTTTATTTTACAGGTAAGTATTTAGTTTTATATAGAATTAATTTATTTAGTTAATTTAATGACAGTGTAGTGTTAGGTGTAATTGTAACTTAGGTTAGGGTTTATTTTACAGGTAAATTTGTATTTATTTTAGCTAGGTAGTTATTAAATAGTTATTAACTATTTAATAGCTATTGTACCTAGTTAAAATAAATACAAAGTTGCCTGTAAAATACATATAAATCCTAAAATAGCTACAATGTAACTATTAGTTATATTGTAGCTATATTAATAGCTAGTAGGGGGCTTAGATTAGGTGTAATTAGTTTAAAATTATTGTAATATTTTATTATTTTTGCTAATTTAGTGTTTGTTTGTTTTTTTGTACTTTTCTGATGGATGGAAGACCTCTTCTTGCCCCGCTTGGATGAAGACTTCTGCCGGTCTGGATGTCCTCTTCTGCCCCATCGGATGAAGACTTCGGCCCGGCTGGGTGAACACGACTCAAGGTAGGGAGATCTTCAGGGGGGTAGTGTTAGGTTTATTTAAGGGGGGTTTGGGTTAGAGTAGGGGTATGTGGGTGGTGGGTTGTAATGTGGGGGGGGGATTGTGTTTTTTTTTACAGGCAAAAGAGCTGTTTTCTTTGGGGCATGCCCCGCAAAGGGCCTGTTCAGGGCTGGTAAGGTAATAGAGCTATTAACTTTTGTAATTTAGTATAGGTTAGGGCATTTTTTTTATTTTGGGGGGCTTTGTTATTTTATTAGGGGGCTTAGATTAGGTGTAATTAGTTTTAAAATTCTTGTAATGTTTTTTTATTTTTTGTAATTTAGTGGGGGGGGTTGTACTTTAGTTTAGTTTTTTTAATTGTATTTAATTGTAGGTACTTGTAGTTAATTTATTTAATGATAGTGTAGTGTTAGGTTTAATTGTAACTTAGGTTAGGATTTATTTTACAGGTAATTTTGTAATTATTTTAACTAGGTAGCTATTAAATAGTCAATATCTATTTAATAGCTATTGAACCTAGTTAAAATGAATACAAAGTTGCCTGTACAATAAATATAAATGCTAAAATAGCTACAATGTAACTATTAGTTATATTGCAGCTATATTAGGGTTTATTTTACAGGTAAGTCTTTAGTTTTATATAGGATTCATTTATTTAGTTAATTTAATGATAGTGTAGTGTTAGGTGTAATTGTAACTTAGGTTATGATTTATTTTACAGGTAAATTTGTATTTATTTTAGCTAGGTAGTTATTAAATAGTTATTAACTATTTAATAACTATTGTACCTAGTTAAAATAAATACAAAGTTGCCTGTAAAATACATATAAATCCTAAAATAGCTACAATGTAACTATTAGTTATATTGAAGCTATATTAATAGCTAGTAGGGGGCTTAGATTAGGTGTAATTAGTTTAAAATTATTGTAATATTTTATTATTTTTGGTAATTTAGTGTTTGTTTGTATTTTGGTACTTGTATGATGGATGGAAGACCTCTTCTTGCCCCGCTTGGATGAAGACTTCTGCCGGTCTGGATGTCCTCTTCTGCCCCATCGGATGAAGACTTCGGCCCGGCTGGGTGAACACGACTCAAGGTAGGGAGATCTTCAGGGGGGTAGTGTTAGGTTTATTTAAGGGGGGTTTGGGTTAGAGTAGGGGTATGTGGGTGGTGGGTTGTAATGTGGGGGGGGGGGATTGTGTTTTTTTTTTTACAGGCAAAAGAGCTGTTTTCTTTGGGGCATGCCCCGCAAAGGGCCCTGTTCAGGGCTGGTAAGGTAATAGAGCTGTTAACTTTTGTAATTTAGTATAGGGTAGGGCATTTTTTTTTATTTTGGGGGGCTTTGTTATTTTATTAGGGGGCTTAGATTAGGTGTAATTAGTTTAAAATTCTTGTAATATTTTTTTATTTTTTGTAATTTAGTGGTTTTTTATTTTTTGTAATTTAGTGGGGGGGGTTTGTACTTTAGTTTATTTAATTGTAGATAATTGTAGGTACTTGTAGTTAATTTATTTAATGATAGTGTAGTGTTAGGTTTTATTGTAACTTAGGTTAGGATTTATTTTACAGGTAATTTTGTAATTATTTTAACTAGGTAGCTATTAAATAGTCAATATCTATTTAATAGCTATTGAACCTAGTTAAAATGAATACAAAGTTGCCTGTACAATAAATATAAATGCTAAAATAGCTACAATGTAACTATTAGTTATATTGCAGCTATATTAGGGTTTATTTTACAGGTAAGTCTTTAGTTTTATATAGGATTCATTTATTTATTTAATTTAATGATAGTGTAGTGTTAGGTGTAATTGTAACTTAGGTTATGATTTATTTTACAGGTAAATTTGTATTTATTTTAGCTAGGTAGTTATTAAATAGTTATTAACTATTTAATAACTATTGTACCTAGTTAAAATAAATACAAAGTTGCCTGTAAAATAAAAATAAATCCTAAAATAGCTACAATGTAACTATTAGTTATATTGCAGCTATCTTAGGGTTTATTTTACAGGTAAGTCTTTAGTTTTAAATAGGATTCATTTATTTAACTATAGTAAATTTATTTCGTTTTATTTAAATTATATTTAAGTTAGGGGGTGTTAGTGTTAGGGTTATACTTAGGTTTAGGGGTTAATAACCTTATTATAGTAGCGGCGACGTTGGGGGCGGGAGATTAGGGGTTAATAATTGTAGGTAGGTGGCGGCGATGTTAGGGAGGGCAGATTAGGGGTTAATAAAATGTATTATAGTGTTTGCGAGGCAGGAGTGCGGCGGTTTAGGGGTTAATACATTTATTATAGTGGCGGCGATTTGCGGTCGGCAGATTAGGGGTTAATACTTGTAGTTAGATTGTGGCGACGTTGGGGGGGGCAGATTAGGGGTTAATAACTATAATGTAGGGGTCGGCGGTGTTAGGGACAGCAGATTAGGGGTTAATAGCTATAATGTAGGCGGCGGCGATATCGGGTCGGCAGATTAGGGGTTAATACTTGTAGTTAGATTGCGGCGACGTTGGGGGGGCAGATTAGGGGTTAATAACTATAATGTAGGGGTCGGCGGTGTTAGGGACAGCAGATTAGGGGTTAATAGCTATAATGTAGGCGGCGATATTCGGTCGGCAGATTAGGGGTTAATACTTGTAGTTAGATTGCGGCGACGTTGGGGGAGGCAGATTAGGGGTTAATAACTATAATGTAGGGGTCGGCGGTGTTAGGGACAGCAGATTAGGGGTTAATAGTTATAATGTAGGTGGCGGCGATATCGGGTCGGCAGATTAGGGGTTAATACTTGTAGTTAGATTGCGGCGACGTTGGGGGGGGGCAGATTAGGGGTTAATAACTATAATGTAGGGGTCGGCGGTGTTAGGGACAGCAGATTAGGGGTTAATAGTTATAATGTAGGTGGCGGCGATATTCGGTCGGCAGATTAGGGGTTAATAAAATAATGCAGGTGTCAGCGATAGCGGAGGCAGCAGATTAGGGGTTAATAAGTGTCAGATTAGGGGTGTTTAGAGACTCGGGGTACATGTTAGGGTGTTAGGTGCAGACTTAGTGTTTCCCCATAGGAAACAATGGGGCTGCGGTGTTAGTTTTTTTTCAGCCGAAACTCCCATTGTTTCCTATGGGGAAATGCAGAATTTTAACGAGCTAATTCGGATTTATTCGGAGATACGGCAGCTATTTCGGATTCATTCGGTAGATTCGGAAGTATTTTAATTCGGAAATCCGAATCGATCCGAATCTCCGAATTTACAGAATTTACCGAATTTCCGAATTAATCCGAAACGAACCGCGCATGTCTAGTTTAGGTAATTAGTTTAATTATAGTGTAGTGTTAGGTGTAATTGTAACTTAGGTTAGGATTTATTTTACAGGTAATTTTGTACTTATTTTAGCTAGGTAGCTATTAAATAGTTAATAACTATTTAATAACTAGTGTACCTAGTTAAAATAAATACAAAGTTGCCTGTAAAATAAAAATAAATCATAAGCTAGCTACAATGTAACTATTAGTTATATTGTAGCTATCTTATGGTTTATTTTATAGGTAAGTATTTAGTTTTAAATAGGAATAATTTATTTAATTGTAGTTATTTTATTTATATGTATTTAAATTATATTTAAATTAGGGGGGTGTTAGGGTTAGACTTAGGTTTAGGGGTTAATAACTTTATTATAGTGGTGGCGACGTTGGCGGCGACAGATTAGGGGTTTATTAATTTAATATAGTTGCGGCAACGTGGGGGGGGCAGATTAGGGGTTAATAACTATAATGTAGGTGGCGGTGGTGTCTGGAGCGGCAGATTAGGGGTTAATAGTATAATGCAGGTGGCGACGTTGTCGGGCACGGCAGATTAGGGGTTAATAAGTGTAAAATTAGGGGTGTTTAGACTCGGGGTTCATGTTAGGGTGTTAGGTGCAGACATATTTTTTTCTTTCCCCATAGGAAACAATGGGGCTGCGTTAGAAGCTGGACGCTGCTTTTTTGCAGGTGTTAGGTTTTTTTTCAGCCAGCTCAGCCCCATTGTTTCCTATGGGGAAATCGTGCACAAGCACGTTTAGCCAGCTTACCGCTACCGTAAGCAACGCTTGTATTGAGGTGAGATGTGGAGCTAAATTTTGCTCAATGCTCACCTTTTTGCGGCTAATGCCAGGTTTAAAAACACCTGCAATACCAGCGTTGTCGTAAGGGAGCGGTGGAAAAAAAAGGAGCGTTAGAGCCGCAAGGCTTACCGACAAAAACTCGGTTTTATTTCACAGGTAAGTATTTAGTTTTAAATAGGAATTATTTAGTTAATAATTGTAAATTTAATTTAGATCTAATTTCATTATGTTAAAGTTAGGAGTGTTAGGGTTAGGTTTAGGATTAGGATTAGGGGTACGTTAGGGTTAGGGGTTAATATAGTTTCATTTAGGTTGTTGCGATGTGTGGGGCTGGCAGTTTAGGGGTTAATAGGTTTATTTAGTTAATTGTAAGTTGAATTTAGCTCTATTTTAATTATGTTAAAGTTAGGGGGTGTTAGGGATAGGGTTACATTAGGGTTATGGATTAATAGTTTAACTTAGGTTGTTGCGATGTGAGGGGCTGGCAGTTTAGGGGTTAATAGGTTTAATTAGTTGTAGTGATGTGGGAGGCCAGAGGTTTAGGGGTTAATAACTTTATTTAGTTGCGGCGATGTTGGGTTGCAGCGGAATAGGGGTTAATAACTTTAGTATAGTGGCGTCGATATCGGGAGCGGCAGATTAGGGGTTAATAATTTTATTTAGCTGGTGGCGATATCGGGAGCGGCAGAATAGGGGTTAATAACTGTAGGGGGCGTCGGCAATGTCGGGAGCAGCAGATTAGGGGTTTTTGACTCGGAGTTTATGTTAGGGTGTTTAAACTGTATTTTCTTTTTCCACATAAACATCAATGGGGCTGCGTTACGGAGCTTTGGTTTCCGCAATCGCAGGTGTTAGACTTTTTATTTGCTGGCTCTCCCCATTGATGTCTATGGGGAAAGCGTGCATGAGCACGTCAAAACACTGCTTGTTTTGGGTGCGGTATGGAGCTTAAAATCTCCATATCACACGCACAAGCCGTGTTTTTCAAAACTTGTAATGGCAGCGCTATAGGGAATGAAATAACGCCACTTTTGTTGAGTTCTTTACTTTCCCTATAGCACTCAAAACTCGTAATCTAGGTGTAAGAGAATTAAGCAAATGAGATACTAGAAGTAAATTATTAAATTGTTTAAAATTGTATTCTCTATCTGAATCACTAAAAAAAAAATTAGGTTTCATGTGCCTTTAAGAAACAATGACCCAGATTACAAGTTGTGCGGTACGGCTATACCATTGAAAAATTGGCCTTTGCGCGCACAATAGTCATTTCACGTATTACAAGTCGCGGCAGTACCGCTAGCGTTTTAGCCTATACCGCATTTAAAAAATGGCGTTTGAGTGTGGAATATTCAGCTCACCCGTATTACAGGTTGTGCGGTCAGGCTATTCCGCCAGTAGTTATGAATTTTGCAAAACAAAAATGTTTCACAAAACTCACAACAAAAATTTTAAAAAAGTACACTAAACACCCACAAACTACCTATTAACCCCTAAACCGCCACCCCTGCATCTCAAATACTATAATAAACCTATTAACCCCTAATCCACCACCCACCCACATCGCCAACACTAAATTAAAGTATGGGTGGAGGCAAGGCGATATACACCCACAGACGCCGGCACGCATCACCTTTTGAAAAAGCCGGAATGTAAAATGGCGAAACATGTTAAGGGAGGGTTGTTGATCCTTTTCAACTCCTAACTTTTTTTCAATTTTAAGCAAACAGATGGGACACAATAATTATTTAATAACTTTATAATATATAGTGTGCACTGGGTTTGGAATAGTTACGTATACTTTAATACCTAAACGATATTCTCAAGTTAGAAGTAACAACGTTGTTTGTAAACATGCCAAGTGAATATAGCTCCAGAGAGTATTTCCTTAGTGGCCAGATTCAAATTTTCAAAAACCACCAGTAATTTGATTTAGAAATAAGCTACAATAGACGCACAGACCGCTGTTAAACAACTCTTTGATTAGCTGTTAAAAACCTTACCAACTTTAAGATTATATTGAAATTCACCAATAGCCGCAGATGACGTATACAAGAATATATATCTCGGACCAAAATCCGCTTTGACTCTGTAATATTTCAATGTAAGCGGCTCAGTACTGACGGTTACAAAGCGCTATTCAATTTGCTACGCTTTAAATAGACTATATACCCTAACCCCAAGTCACATTACCATTTAACTTTAAAGCTGTATAAAAACAGCCTACGGATCAGCTTAAGAGAATCTCTAGTATCCTAAATATATGAATACTAGTACTGATACTGAAAGTGAAGTAAAGGGTGTAATACTTATTTAATAACAGCAAGTCAGGGGTTCAAAGATACATGGAAATAAATCACACTGAGACAGAGGAAAACATTATATAAGACTCTCAACGTTATCTGTGCAATTTAATAACCCTTTATTTAGAATATTTCAATAAATAATCAGCTGTGAATTACATAGCAAAAATATTGTAATAAATTTGGAACATTAATTTATCCATACATTCACTCACTATATTTGCAATTATGATAATTTTACCCTAATAAAGAGATATTAAATCTTAACTAAAACTTGACTCTACTAACGCACATGTGGCGAATAATAAACTCTTGCAACATTCACCCTATTAAAGGGACAGTATGTGAGACAAAAGATTCACCATTATAATAGTGTAAAACATTCTATCCTACAGTACATTGCAACTTTGGAATACATAAATATAAATTACTTCTTACTAGTAAATAAACTAAGGGTATCTATAATTTGTTAACTAATTAAAACCTAGTGAACCACATATCAGTTGTTCAACAATTCAGGACAGATCATATAAGAGTTGAATCCAAACAATCTTTCCTGCATACCTTAGTGAATTTACCTAATTGTAAGCCCTTATTTTCTATTATTTTGTAACAAGAGAAAATTATTTGAGTCCCAGAATACCCAAGTGCTTTATTCGTGAATACCCTTGTTCTGTTTGTGTTTTTAATTTCTATCTGTTCTATATTTTAAAGTGTTGTAATAAAAGTTAAATTTTAACTTTATTTCCTAACCACCATTCCATATCAATAAGATGCTTCCACAATAACACGGGGAGAGGGAAATGCTAGGTAAATGCATCCTGTTCCTGTCTATAGTCAAAATTCTTTTTGACTCAAGTGCTCCAAACTAAATTAAATTATTAACCTCTAATCCGCCACCCATATCGCCCACACTAAATTAAAGTATTAATCCCTAATCCACCCGCAACGCCAACACTAAATAAACCTATTAACCCGTAAACCGCCAACCCCCCACATCAAGACTCCCTAAATAAACCTATTAACCCCTAAACCGCCGGCCGCCCACATCACTACTACTAAAATAAACCTATTAACCCCTAAACCGCTGATCCCCCCACATCGCGACAAACTAAATTAATCTATTAACCCCTAAACCTAACACCCCCTAACTTTAAATTAAATTTACAATATAACTACCTTTAAATAAATAAAAACTTACCTGTGAAATAAAAATAAACTAAGCTTAAACATAAATAAACCTAACATTACTATTTAAAAAAAAAAATATATACCAAAAATAGAAAATCTAAATTACAAAATTACAAAATCCTAACACTACAAAAAAATAAATAAACCTAAGATTACAAAAAATAACAAACTCTAAAATTGCAAAAAATAAAAAAAATCTAAGATTACAGAAAATAATAAACAACATTATCCAAAATAAAAAAAAATTAAACCTAATCTAATATCCCTATAAAAACAAAATCTTAGCTTAGTTATTTTTTATTTCACAGGTAGTTATATTGTAACTTTAATTTAAAGCTAGCAGGTGTTAGGTTTAGGGGTTAATAGTTTAATTTAGGTAGTCGCAATGTGGGTGTTTGGTGGTTTAGGGGTTAATTAGTTTAGTTGAGTATATGCAATGTGGGTGTTTGGTGGTTTAGGGGTTAATAGGTTTAGTTTAGTATGTGTGATGCGGGGGGGGGGCAGCAAATTAGGGGCTAATAGTTTTATTTAGGTGTTAGTGATATGGGCGGCATATTAGGGGTTAATAGGTTTATCGTAGTGCTGGCAATGCGGGTGGGTGGCGGATTAGGGGTTAATAGATTTATTTAATGTTGGCGATGTCGGGGAAAGTGGATTAGGGGTTTAATATCTTTATTTAGTGTTGGCGATGTCGGGGGCGATGGATTAGGGGTTTATGTTAAGGTGTTAGATTTAAACAAAACTTTCTTGTCTCCATAGACATCAATGGGGAATGCGTTATAGGGATCGCCATTCCGCAATTGCAGGTGTTAGTTTTTTTTCTAACACTTTTTCTCCATTGATATCTATGGGGGGAATTGTGCACGAGCACGTCAAGTCAGGACTTGGCTTTTGTGCAGTATGGGCTTAACGCACCATACCACACAAAACAAGAAGGTTTTTTGTAACTTGTAATGGCAGCGCTATGGAAAGTGCGGTCCCGCTAAATTTTTAGCGTTATTTACGCACCGGGCACAACTTGTAATCTCTGTCTATATTTGCAACATAGTGTATCAAGATATTTTAGTAAAAAATACTGTTGGGATCCTAGTAGCTTTACAATTAAAGTTATAGAGGCAACCCACAAGAGTGATAAGGAAGGGGAACGTTTACTTTTGTTGAGGAAATGTGAAACCTTCTGGGTCCATAAATAAGGTACATTGGAACCAGGAGGTTTAAATATTGATATTGCAGCATTTTTAGTGTAAGAATACCAGAGATAAGGTTTAATTTGACATTATTATTATTATTATTATTATATGTAAAGATAGCTTTTTACTGTCTAAATATAAAAACTGAGGTTTTCAAATGATTGTTATGTTGCAATTAATGAGATTATTAGGTTAAAGATCATTTCAATGTGAATATAGAAAGAGATCAAGTGTATTGAAATAGAAACTAAGCACCTTTTGAAAAAGTGACCATGGATTTCTGGAAATGCATTGAGGTTTAACTCAGTTACACAGAATCAGCTTGTGAGCGTGCAGCGGGGAACCTTCATTTGAAACGGCAGTAATCATGTGAATGACTTCACGCACTGGAACGCTGAAGCATAAGTGAGAGGACACTGAGGCATTATAATGATCTGGAGAATTCTGTTGTGAAAAGCATATTGGCTCATTTGAATTCAATCTTTTATTAACCACTTCATGACAGGGGCAAGTGTTTAAGATCAAAATGAAGTTCCCATGCAAACACTTGTTTGAAAACAAAATCATGCGATCGTTGATGCAATCACATGATTTAAAGGCCAGGATCGGATCATAGGGGGCTGTAACTATGATGTTAGGCACACACCCCAGTTGCATTTCACATTGACTAAAAAGGTGTAGGATGTCAAAAAAGGTAGGACGTTCCATGCCATCCTAACTGCGTTAAAGCCTAGCGCTGTTAGAATGGCATGTGATGTCCTAACTGCGTCTAGGAGTTACAAGGTGTTTTATTTACTACACCATTGGGTACCCCATGTATGTTTGCGCTTTATCATTTTGCAGGTGGGGAACTGTACAATTCCCATTTGTAAGGGCACAGCAACGTCAGGCGATCAGACACTGAAAAATATCAAGCACCTTTTCTTTTTTTAAGAGACTCTCTTTTTCTTGATTTAAAATTTTAAGTGGTTGTTTGGCAAAGCAATTATTTGTTTTTGTTTTCTTTGTGTCAGATATTTGTGTGTTGCATTGTGACATCAGTAAATCCAGCACAGAAAAAAGGTGAATTCAGCTGATCTCGACCATATTCAGGATTTGTTTACTAAACAAATTCTGAAAAACACATTTTTGCCTATGCCTAGTTAATTCCCTATTTTCCTGTTCTTTGGGTCCTATATTGCATATTCTTATATGCCAAGTTCATCTCTGGTTAAAGGGAAATGAAACCTAAAAATCTTCTTTCATGATTTAGGTTGAAAATACAATTTTCTAGTTTACTTCTATTATGACATTTGTTTAATTCTCTTGGTATCATTTGTTGAAGGAGCAGCAATGCACTACTGGTTTCTAACTGAACACATGGGTGAGCCAATGACAATCGGTATATATATATATGCGGCCACCAATCAGCAGCTAGAACCTAGGTTCTTTGCTGCTCAAGAGCTTACCTTGATAAACCTTTCAGCAAAGGATAAAAAAGAAGGAGGCAAATTAAATAATAGAAGTAAATTGGAAAGTTGTTTAAAATTGTATGCTCTGTCTAAACCATAAATATCTAATTATGACTTTACTGTCCCTTTAACAATCACTGAACTAGAAAACAAACAAGCAATTTTTAAGTTTTTAAATGAAAATGATGCACCTTAAAGTTTAGACAGATTTCATTCATACTCTAAAGAAATGCAGATTTTCCGCTGATTTTCTGCAGATTTTCCGTTGATTTTCTGCAGATTTTCCTTGTCTTGAAGTTTGTATTTGTCAAGCAATGGGTGTGTTAGTGTTGGAGCCAACAGTGCAGAAATAAAGCACTGACACATCCAAATCTTCACTGATTACAGGGGAAAGGATTTTTTTTACAACTGCTTATAGTTTTTCTTTTTCTACATTTTGCATATATTTTTTATTTTTTACACATTGCACCATATTGTGTTACAGAAACAAAAAAAAAAAAGTTTAATCAATGAGCAATAGTCACAGTTAGGGTTCCCAGGTGTCAAGTAGTCACCTGAACAGTCCACTAAAATCTATACAAAATATTGGGCACTTAAATGTTCTTTTCTTTTTTTTTTTTTTTTTTTAAACCCCATCGCTGCTGGGAGTTTCAGAAAAAAAACTTCCCCAAAGTACCGGAGAATTTTTAGCATTTTTGCTATCACTCCGTTTATACAGAAATATATCTAGTGACTTTTTTATTTACATATGAAAACTATATATATATTTGTAAAGTAGACGACTCAAAATATTGATCTAGACCTATTTGGCTATATCTGATGCCAGGGCCGGATTGGGACCAAAAATAGGACCGGGTATTTGAAGGCAGAGCAGCCCACCTCCATTTCACCTAGATTATGGGTTTTGCGTTATGGTGCGGTACAACTATACCACTATAAAATTGGCCATTGCGCTTAGAATGGCCGGTAATGCATATTACGAGTCGCGGCTGTATAGCTATACCACAAACATTTTAGCCTGTACTGTAACACAACGTCCATAGCGCCGTATTACAGGTTGTGTGGTCCGGCTAAAATGCTTGCATTACAGCCTACACCGACCGCAATCTGAGACCAGTAATTATGGATTTTGCAAAACAAAAATGTTTCACAAAAATCATAACTAAAATGTTACAAAGTACACTAACACCCATAAACTACCTATTAACCCCTGAACCCACCCGCACCGCAAATACTATATTACCCGGTGACCGCGGAAATGAAGGGGTTAATACCCCTTCATTTCCACGGTCACTGGTCTTCAGTTCCCCACTGCGCTCCGCGCCGGCTTGTTCCTGAAAGAAGATAGAAGATATTGCCGCTTGGAAGAAGACTTCACCGCCGTACTTCAGGAACCGTGAGTACACATCAGGGTTAAGTTAGGGGGTGGGGTTTAGGGGTTAATAGTTTTATTAGGATTATTGCGTTGTGTGAGTTTGGCGGTATAGGGGTTAATAGTTTTATTAGGATTATTGGGTTGTGTGGATTTGGCGGATTAGAGGTCAAGAGATTTATAAGGTTTGTTGCAATGTGGGTTAATGGTGAATTAGGGGTTAATAGTTTTAATAGGTACTTTGCGATGTGGGTTAATGGCAGCTTAGTGGTTAATAGTTTTAATAGATACTTTGCGATGTGGGTGAATGGCGGATTGGGGGTTAATACAGTTATTAGGTAGTTTGCGATGTTGGGGATTGTGGATTTTGGGGTTAATACTTTTATTAGGTAGATCGCAATGTGGGTGAATGGCGGATTAGGGGTTAATAGTTTAATTAGGCATATTGCGCTGAGGGGGTTGACGGTTTAGGGGTTAATACTTTTATTATTAGTTCCGATGTGGGTTTGATGGCGGATATAGGGGTTTTACGTGTCAGGTTTATTTTTGGGAGGCGGGTTAGACTTTTACAGGAGATTTGACATTTTTTTATTTTCTTAGGTGCTGGCAGTTTCTAAAGTGCCGTAAGTCACTGGCGACTCCAGAAATTTGTATTTACGCTTATTTCTGGACATCG
The DNA here is from genome assembly GCF_027579735.1 of Bombina bombina. Lineage (NCBI taxonomy): Eukaryota > Metazoa > Chordata > Amphibia > Anura > Bombinatoridae > Bombina > Bombina bombina. The sequence goes on from NC_069504.1 coordinate 755,115,837, forward strand.
CTAGTTTATCTGACTTAAGGCACTTTATGAACTACCTGCAGGGTTTACGTGATACCCTGATGTGCCAGGTGAAATTACAGGCAATTGCGGGTTTCAGCAGTTGCGCTGAAGCTTGCGGCACATATGTAATCTTGCCCAATATTGGCAAAAATGTTACAAGTTGCCTGGTCCTTTGGGCAAGTTTTGCTTGGAAATCTCCAGCCCTGAAGGTTTTAAGTATCCAGTATTAAAATCAATAAATACAGTCAATGTATTTAAAAGTATTATTATAATGGTAAGTGACATAAGTCAGAACAAAATTATATAAATAATTAAAATGTAATACCTGGCAGCAGAAGAGTTAACTTGCTACTGCCAGTCCCATCACAAAAGGGCATAGGGCATAGCAATTCTGAAAGAATGATGAATTTGGCTGGATTTAAGGTTCTAACACATTTAATCTCTTTTCTCTATGTTATGATGAGCGGGGGGAAAGTGCAATGGAAAATGAAACAAAAGACTGGTCTGTCTGCATTAGCCATATAAAATGGGGGACTACCGGGGGGGGATTTGAGGTCATTTGGGTGGTATATGTCTACAAAACAATGCATCCCTGTGTTTAGCTCTACTAACAGTCCCACTGCAAAATTCTTCTAGAGGTCCCTTCTGAAATAACTGGTTAGGTCTCAGCCTACGTTGGCTTAGTGCTGAACATGGATGAAATGTCATGGGTCAGAATGTCCTATATCTCTAATGGACATACAGAACATACAATTGCATGAAGCATAATGATATGTCTGTGCATAAATAATGTGAATAATTTGATTCTAAAAAAATTATATTTCTGAAAATCATATTGAACTATCTGTACTACAAAGCTATGCTAACACATTTACAGATAATTGATAATGAAGAATAATAATAAAATAGAATAAAATAATGCTAAAATTCTCTTTACATTAACAATTAAACCACAACCTAATTTTACATAGACATTTTAATACAAAAAATACATCTTCTGGCACAATGACCCTGTATCCTTTTCTTTCTTGACGTACCTAAACTACGAAACAAACCAAAAAAAACCCTAATGTATATTATGTTAAACAGTGCCAAGGCCCTTATTCCCCAGAAATGGAAATCCAGCGAAGTTCCCACTCTAGAAACATGGAGAGGACAGGTCTCTGTGCTACTTCAAATAAAAAGATACCAATACATGAAAAACAGGAAAACAGAAATACATGAGGCGATGATGGAACTTTGTTATTATACTGTTTACTATTGATAGAAAATTCAAAAATGAGCTTTGGTACTTCTAAAAATGAGAAAAATACTTACTTTCTTATTGATCTCCCTTTGTGGGAACAAGAGGACATCTATCACCTTGGACAGCGGATCTGACCATGTTAAATTAGTATCTATGAAAGTCTAGTGAAATCTGTAATATGTTAAGTATGTACAATCTCATTAAAATCTCTTGTATATTTCATGCTCAATAAAAAACTTTTAAATAAAAATAAAAATACATCTTCTGAATTGCTGGTGTATATCTGTAAACATGACTATATTCAAATATATGTATGTAAAAGGTCATGCTAATGCAAATAATATGTTCTCTAAATTGTTAGAGCAGCATGTAATTGTTTGCATTATTGATCTAGCTTGCTATGGACCACAGTACAAGCGGAGCGCTATTTAACACTCCTGCGTGCGCATTCACGTATTCCCCCATAGAAGTCGGGTTCCGCTTGTATTACAAGTTGAAAGTAAACAGTATTTGCTTGCACGCTAACCCAACGCGTGTAAAAAGCCGAACTTAGAATATCGCACACACAATAATGTATTCCCCCATAGAAATCAATGGAGCAAAAAAAGTTGAAAAAAAACACCCTACTCACACGCAAACTCGATCCCATATGCTCAAGTGCGCTAACCCAATATAAAAATATGAATATTTCACATTCCAATGTTCTTCACATAGAAGAATATTTTCTATTTATTGATAAATACATATTTCTATACATATCTGATAGATTTTTGGTATAATATATATATATATATATATATATATATATACATACACACAGTATATATATATATATATATATATATATATATATACACTGTATATATACAGTATATATATATATATATATATAACATAATTTATGCTTACCTGATAAATTTATTTCTCTTGTAGTGTATCCAGTCCACGGATCATCCATTACTTATGGAATATATTCTCCTTCCCAACAGGAAGCTGCAAGAGTCCACCCACAGCAAAGCTGCTATATAGCTCCTCCCCTAACTGCCATATTCAGTCATTCGACCGAAAACATGCAGAGAAAGGAAAAACCATAGGGTGCAGTGGTGACTGTAGTTCAAATGAAAAAACTACCTGCCTTAAAGTGACAGGGCGGGCCGTGGACTGGATACACTACAAGAGAAATAAATTTATCAGGTAAGCATAAATTTTGTTTTCTCTTGTTAAGTGTATCCAGTCCACGGATCATCCATTACTTATGGAATACCAATACCAAAGCTAAAGTACACGGATGATGGGAGGGACAAGGCAGGTACTTAAACGGAAGTTACCACTGCCTGTAAAAAACCCTTTCTCCCAAAAATAGCCTCCGAAGAAGCAAGGTATCAAATTTGTTAAATTTGAAAAGTATGAAGCGCAGACCAAGACTCCGTCTTGTAAATCTGTTCAACAGAAGCCACATTTAAAAAAGGCCCAAGTGAAAACCACAGCTCTAGTAGAATGAGCTGTAATCCCTTCAGGAGGCTGCTGTCCAGCAGTCTCATAAGCTAAATGAATTATGCTTTTTAACCAAAAAGACAGAGAGGCTGCTGAAGTCTTTTGACCTCTCCTCTGTCCAGAATAGACAACAAACAAGGTGAACGTTTGATGAAAACTGTAGTAGCTTGTAAGTAAAACTTTAAAGCACAAACCACGTCCAATATTGTGTAATAGACGTTCCTTCTTTGAGGAAGGATTAGGATACAAGCATGGAACAACTATCTCTTGAGTGATGTACTTGTTAGATACCACCTTAGGAAAAAACCCAGGTTGGTACGCAGGACTACCTTATCCGTACGAAGGACCAGATAAGGAGAATCACATTGTAACACAGATAACTTGGAGACTCTACGAGTCGAGGAATTAGCTACCCAAAAGGAACTTTCCAAGATAAAGATTGATATCTATGGAACAAAAAAGGTTCAAACGGAACTTCTTGAAGAACCTTAAGAATCAGGTTTAAGCTCCATGGCGGAGCAACAGTTTTAAACACAGGCTTGGATATAACCAAAGCCTGACCAAATGCCTGAACATCTAGAATACCTGCCAGACGCTTGTGCAAATAAATAGACAAAGTAAAAATCTGTCCCCTTTTAAGGAATTAGCTGACAACCCTTTTCTCAAAAACATCTTGGAGAAAAGATAATATCCTGGGAATCCAGACTTTACTCCATGAGTAACCCTTGGATTCATAACAATCAGATATTTACACCATATCTATGTTCAATTTTCCTAGAGACAGGCTTTCATGTCTGTATTAAGGTATCAATGACTGACTCGGAGAAGCCATGCTTTGATAACATCAAGCGTTCAGTCTCCAGGCAGTCCATCTCAGATTGATTCTATTTAGATGGTTGAAAGGACCCTGAGGTAGAGGGACCTGTCTCAGAAGCAGAGACCGTGATGGAAAGGATGACATGTCCACCAGATCTGCATACCAGGTCCTGCGTGGCTACGCAGGCGCTGTCAAAAACACCAAAGCCCTCTCCTGCTTGGTCTTGACCTCCGGAGGAAATCCCACTCCCCCGGAAGAAAAGTCTGACGACTTAGAAAATCTACCTCCCAGTTCTCAACACCTGGGATATGGATAGCTGATAGACAAGAGTGAGTCTCTGTCCAGTGAATTATTGTAAGACTTCTAACATCGCTAGGGAACTTCTGTTCCCCCTTGATGGCTGATGTAAGCCACAGTCGTGTATATTGTCTGACTGAGTATAATGTACCTCAGAGTTGCTAACTGAGGCCAAGTCTGAAGAGCATGGAATATCACTCCCAGTTCCAGAATATTTATTAGAAGGAGGGTCTCCTCCTAAGTCCACTATCCCTGAGCCTTCAGGGAGTTCCAGACTGCATCCCAACCTAAAAGGCTGGCATCTATTGTAACAATTGTCCCATCTGACCTGCGGAAGGTCATACCCTTGGACAGATGGACCCGACATAGTCACCAGAGAAGAGAATCTCTGGTCTCTTGGTCCAGGTTTAACAGGGGGACAAATCTGTGTAATCCCCATTCCTCTGACTGAGCATGCATAGTTGCAGCGGTCTGAAATGTAGACGTGCAAACGGTACTATGTCCCTTGCCGCTACCATTAAGCCGATTTCATTCATGTACTGAGCCACTGAAGGGCGCGGATGGGATGAAAAAACACGGCAGAAATTTAGAAACTTTGACAACCTGGACTCCGTCAGGTAAATTTTCATTTCTACAGAATCTATCAGAGTCCCTAGGAGGGAAACCCTTGAGATTGGGGATAGAGAACTCTTTCCTTGTTCACTTTCCACCCATGTGATCTCAGAAATGCCAGTACTACGTCCGTATGAGACTAAGCAATTTGGATGTTTGACGCCTGTATCAAGATGTCGTCTAAATAAGGGGCCACTTCTATGCCCCGCGGTCTAAGGACCGCCAAAGCGACCCCAGAACCTCCATAAAGATTCTTGGGGCTGTAGATATCCCAAAGGAAAGAGCTACAAACTGGTAATGCCTGTCTAGAAAGGCAAACCTGAAAAATGATGGTGATCTTTATGCATCACAATGTGAGGATAAGCATCCTTCAAATCCATTGTAGTCCTCTATTGACTCTCCTGGATCATAGTTAAGATGGTACGAATAGTTTCCATCTTAAATGACGGAATTCTGAGGAATTTGTTTAAGATCTTTAGATCCAAAATAGGTCTGAAGGTTCCCTCTCCTTGGGAACCACAAACGGATTTGAGTAAAAACTCTGTCCCTGTTCCTCTCTTGGAACTGGATGGATCTCGTACACAATGTAAGAATGCCTCCTTCTTTATCTGGTTTGCAGATAATTGTGAAAGGCGAAATCTCCCCTTTTTTGGGGGGGGGAATCTTTGAAATCCAGAAGATATCTCTGGGATATAAATTCCAATGCCTAGGGATCCTGGGCATCTCTTGCCCACGCCTGGGCGAAGAATGAAAGTCTGCCCCCTATAGGATCCGTTACCGGATAGGGGTCCGTTCCTTCATGCTGCCTTAGAGGCAGCAGCAGGCTCCTTGGCCTGCTTATCTTTGTTCCAGGTCCGATTGTCTCCAGACCGCCTTGGACTGAGCAAAAATTCCCTCTTGTTTTGCCTTAGAGGAAGAGGATGCCACACCTGCCCTGAAGTTTTTAAAAGGCACGAAAATTAGACTTTTTTTTTTTTTTTTTTTTAAACCCTTAAGATGTGCACATCATAATCACAATGTTGGCAAGAATACAATCCAAAGTTACCTAGTACATTACTACGCTTAGAGATCAGTTCCAACTTAACAACACAGAATTTTATGCCTATCTGCAAGTCCGTCATTGGTATAATGAAACTATCAAAAATAGCACTAAGGAGTGGGTACACCCGGGTATTAAAATGGGCCTTGCTCTTTTTAAAGCAGGTAAACGGTCAATTAGCTATTGGTATCGGATGATACAAACGGAAAGCGGCGAAATAAATGTATCAGAGATATCGGCAAAGTGGCTTAAGGATATTCAAAATATGGATCCATATAAAGTAAAACAGAGTATAATTGCGGTAGAACATGCAACTCTTTCTGCAACATGGCGAGAATCACAGTTTAAAATCTTGAATCGCATGTATATACCGCCGGCTAGCTTAAATAGATGGTATGGGAATGTCTTATATGTGTGTCCTCGATGTAGTTCCATCAGGGCCGACCTGGTTCACATGTTCTGGAGCTGCCCCAAGATCCAACAATTCTGGCAGCGAGTACAGTTCTGGATGAATAGACTATTGAATATACAGATACGTATAGAGATACAGCATATTTTCTTTTTGGTTAATTTGAGAGACCTTGGGGAATATGTCCCTAATATTGATTTTATTAATACAACAATTCTAGGAGGCAGATATCTTATCTTAAAAAATTGGAAAGCCACTAGAGAACCTACAATTAAAAATTTAACTTTCCTACTTCATGTACAATATCAAATAGAACATATTGATAGCCTTAATCAGGGTAATAATCATCAAGACAGATTCGAACATAAATGGTTACAATTTATCAGGAGATATAGAAACAATATATAACTATAATCGCAACCCGCTGCTGTATATTGCCTCTCCTCTCTCTTCTCCCCCCCCCCTTTTTTTTTTTTTTTTTTTTCTCTTCCTTTCCTTTACCTCTCTCCCCCCGGACAACTTGTTCTAACCCCCCCCCTCCCCCCCTCGGTCTTATTAAGGATGGTCCATAGAATATGGTAAAATACAGATAGGACTAGTGAAACGTTAAATTAATCTTTGGTAGTAACCTTAGTTTAAATATATAAGAATTTAAATTTTTCTTCAGTATCTCCTGAATTTAATAATTAGAAAATGTTGAGGTTCGTTTTTTTTATTTTTCTTTATTAGGTCTGTGTTCTACATGAATAAAACTAATATCATGTATAGTAGTAGAAATAATGTACTGCTAAGTCAACTATATAATAAGAGATATGGATGACAATGTTTTGTAATTTATTATGTTCATGTGGAATCAACATGCTTACTTTGTATATGTCTTGTGAACTTCAAACAATAAAAACATGAAAAACAATAATACAGAAAGAAATTATCCTAACTGTCCAAAGCGTAGCAATAGGCTAAATGAATACAGGCCTCAGGTATATATTAACATCACAAAGTGTAATATGTTGAACAAACAACTCGGTACATGTGGCCAATTGAAACCCTTAAGATGTGCACATCATAATCACAATGTTGGCAAGAATACAATCCAAAGTTACCTAGTACATTACTACACCCAGGCTGTACACGGTACCCAAGTCTGTACAAGGGATAGATACCGGACAGGAAAATTATAGGGATCCAAGTAATGGTAGGTGCTTTGAAAAGATTTCAGGAACAACAATAACGGCAGTATATCAGCAGTTACATAGAATTGCATACAAGTATGAAGAATAAGCAATAAGATAGATAGTGGATCATATCAAATAAATCTTCCATATTAAAATGCCTAAACACAGCAGTTACATAGAAATGCCTGCACATATATATAGAGAATTCTTGCAGAAGATATATTGCTGAAAAAACAAATAAATCACACCAGGATGACTTTCCACATAAAGCGGTAATTGTTTTCAGCACCAAACTTAGCATAAGTCCATAGGCATTCAAGATGGGATAAGTGCTGTCAAAGCTGCATGCATATATATATATATATATATATATATATATATATATATATATATATATATATATATATATATATATACTGTAAATACACAGGGGCGTATTTTGGCCTAGGCAAACTTGCCTAGGGCAGCAGAATGGTGGGGGGCAGCACTTTTTGAGTCTCTGTTGATAGGAGCAGATGACTTAACTAGCGCTAGCCATCTGTAATACACACAAATGCTAATTTAACCCACTTGAGTGAATGTAAACATTTAGCAAGCCCTGGTGAACATTTACTTTAGAAATGCCATGAAAAAAAAGGCGCGTTACACCCTGACCAAATAATTGTACGGACAAAAAAGTCTTAAACCTGGGAAGAGTGAGGGTGGGGTGCAGCAGAATTTTGAGTGCCTAGGGCAGAACAAAATCTAAATACGCAACTGTATATACAGTACATGATTTTATATATAGGTATATAGATATATATGAATATCTATTTATAAATACTTAGAACATATTTTGCTATGTGCAGAACTTTGGAATGTCAAATATTTTCAGTAAATACATAGTTAAAACCTTTATTAAATATTTATATAGCATAAATATGTTTTTTAATGTTTTTATCTACTTAATTGCAAAGGGCTCCAATGCACTTATATATATGTCTATAAATGTGTACATATGATATGTGTTTATACTTGTATATATGTCTGTACACTATTCTGCACACTATTCACTGCACTCTGGTGTTTTTTCCTCTCCTGCAACTCTCCTTTGGTACATGAATAGATTTCCTGTTAATCTGCACACTATTCACTGCACTCTGGTGTCTTTTCCTCTCCTGCAACTCTCCTATGGTATGTGAATAGATTCCCTGTTAATCTGCACACTATTCACTGCACTTTGGTGTCTTTTCCTCTTCTGCAATTCTCTTTTGTTATGTGTATATGTATATAGAGCAAATGATTTTAAGTTGTTAATTTAGTCCTACATGTGTTGTACTGTTATCCAACGTCTTACTTCTAATGTTTTGTTAATTGCCATGTGATGTGCAATCCTTATCAATACTTGCTATTATTCTAAAATTTATAGCTGTCTATGCCATAGCTTTAACCTCCTCTAAATGTTATTGTCTGTTTACTTAACATCTCACCAGACCAGACCAGAAACTAACTTTCCAATTGGCCTTTCAAATTGTCTTTGATTAGCAATCAACTAAATTTAGTGGACTCAGCTGACTGCCCTGCCTGCATATATTTCACAAGATGTGCATTGCACAGGGGGTGCATTGCTACAATAGCATATGTTCACATTTATGAAGTGAACATTTTATAAGTGAGGCATTAACAAAAGAATTATACAAGAATTAAATGAAAAATGTATAAGTGAGGCATTAATAATAGAATTATACAAGAATTAAGTAAACATTTTATAAGTGAGGCATTAATAATAGAATTATACAAGAATTAAGTGAAAATTTTATAAGTGAGGCACTAGCAATAGAATTAAACAAGAATTGAACAAGGATTGGGCAAGGGGCAAGACACAAGGCAAGTACTCTTGTAATATTATGCTTCATAAACCGTATTATTTTCTTATGAAATTGCTACTGTAATACTGTGTCTTATGTGTTTAACTGGTTCCGACTTTTGTAAAAATGCTCAATATATTCATGTTCCTTTTTGCTGCCTCTTGTCTCCATAACACACTACCAGCTATATTACAAATGTAGTGTTTGTAAATCCAGGTGGTTTAGAAATATATCTGACACAGAGTCCATTTATACAGCAACTAACTACACACTTTATTTCCTGGTTCCTCACTTCAACAACACTGTCCCCGCCCCTGCTTCTTTGCAACAATTATATACATTTACAAGTCAGAGCACAAACTAGGAAGAAAGCATTATATATTATAATATCACAACAAACACCATAACAAGTTTTGCGTTATCGCTCATAATGCTGCTTTTTCACTACTGCTGGTATTACGAGTCTTGTAGTTATAGCTGTACCGCACACCTTTTTGGCCATAACTCAACGTAACTACCGCACCTTTCAAAAAGTCTTTTTTTCAATGGGTCTTCCATAGAGCCGGTATTACAAGTTTTGCCTTGGAGGCCAAAAAGTGAGCGGTACAGCCTATACCAACAAGATTCGTTCCGCCATCTAAAGACAGTAGTTATGAATTTTACGCTACAAAGCTGTAGCATAAAACTCATAACTAAAGTGTTAAAAAGTACACCCATAAACTACCTATTAACCCCTAAACCGAGGCCCTCCCGCATTGCAAACAATAAAATAAAATTATTAACCCCTAATCTGCCGCTCTGGACATCGCTGCCACTATAATAAACATATTAATCCCTAAACCGCTGCACTCCCACATCACAAACACTAGTTAAATGTATTAACCCCTAATCTGCCGCCCCTACGTCGCCGCTGCCACTATACTTAAGTTATTAACCCCTAAACCTCTGGCCTCTCACATCACTAACACTAAATAAATATATTAACCCCTAAATCTAACCCTAAGTCTAACCCTAACCCGAACACCCCTAACTTTAATATACGGTAATTAAAATAAATCTAAATAAAAATTACTATCATTACCCAAATAATTCCTATTTAAAACTAAATACTTTTAGATACATTTAAAATAAACCCTTTCGCCTAGATTTAGAGTTTTGTCGGTAAAGACCCAAGTAGCTAACGCTGCTTTTTTTTCCAGCGCACCCTTAAGACAACGCTGGTATTTAGAGTTCTCTGAAGGGCTGCGTTAGGCTCCAAAAAGGGAGCGTAAAGGCATATTTACTGCCACTTCAACCCTCAATACCAGCGTTGGTTACGGTAGCGGCTAGCTGGAAAAATGTGCTCGTGCACGATATCCCCATAGGAAACAATGGGGCAGTTTGGGCAGAAAAAAAACCTAACACTTGCAAAAAAGCAGCGTTAAGCTCCTAACGCAGCCCCATTGTTTCCTATGGGGAAACAGTTTCTAAGTCTGCACCTAACACCCTAACATGAACCCCGAGTCTAAACACCCCTAACCTTACACTTATTAACCCCTAATCTGCCAACCCCGCTATCGCTGACACCTGCATTATCTTATTAACCCCTAATCTGCCGCTCCGGACACCGCCGCAACCTACATTATCCCTATGAACCCCTAATCTGCTGCCCCCAACATCGCCGAAACCTACATAATATTTATTAACCCCTAATCTGCCCCCCCCATGTCGCCGCTACCTTATCTACACTTATTAACCCCTAATCTGCTGACCGGACCTCGCCGCTACTCTAATAAAGTTATTAACCCCTAAACCGCCGCACTCCCACCTCACAAACCCTATTATAAATAGTATTAACCCCTAATCTGCCCTCCCTAAAATCGCCGCCACCTAACTTCAAGTATTAACCCCTAATCTGCCGACCGGACCTCGCCGCTGCTCTAATAAATGTATTAACCCCTAAAGCTAATCCTAACCCTAACACCCCCCTAAGTTAAATATAATTTTATTCTAACAAAATAAATTAACTCTTATTAAATAAAGTATTCCTATTTAAAGCTAAATACTTACCTGTAAAATAAACCCTAATATAGCTACAATATAATGAATAATTATATTGTAGCTATTTTAGGATTTATATTTATTTTAGAGGCAACTTTGTATTTATTTTAACTAGGTACAATAGCTATTAAATAGTTATTTACTATTTAATAGTTACCTAGTTAAAATAATTACAAAATTACCTGTAAAATAAATCCTAACCTAAGTTACAATTAAACCTAACACTACACTATCAATAAATGAATTAAATAAATTACCTACAATTACATACAATTAAATAAACTAAACTAAATTACAAAAAAAACACTAAGTTACAAAAAATAAAAAAAGATTTCAAGATTTTTAAGCTAATTACACCTACTCTAAGCCCCCTAATAAAATAACAAAGCCCCCCAAAATAAAAAAAATTCCCTACCCTAATCTAAATTACAAAAGTTAACAGCTCTTTTACCAGCCCTTAAAAGGGCTTTTTGCAGGGCATGCCCCAAAGTAATCAGCTCTTTTGCCTGTAAAAAAAAACACAATACCACCCCCAACATTACAACCCACCACCCACATACCCCTACTCTAACCCAAACCCCCCTTAAATAAACCTAACACTACCCCCCTGAAGATCTCCTTACCTTGAGTCGTCTTCACCCAACCGGGCCGAAGTCTTCATCCGATGGGCCAGAAGAGGACATCAAGACCGGCAGAAGTCTTCATCCTATCCGGGCAGAAGAGGACATCCGGACCGGCAGACATCTTCATCCAAGCGTCAATCAGATTGAGCTCGCATTCTATTGGCTGTTCCGAACAGCCAATAGAATGCGAGCTCAATCTGATTGGCTGATTGGATCAGCCAATCGGATTGAACTTGAATCTGATTGGCTGATAGAATCCTATCAGCCAAGAGGAATTCGAGGGACGCCATCTTGGATGACGTCACTTAAAGGAACCTTCATTCGTCGGAAGGAAGAGGATGTTCCGCGCCGGAGGTCTTGAAGATGGAACCGCTCCTCGTCGGATGGATGAAGATAGAAGATGCCGCTTGGATGAAGATGTCTGCCGGTCCGGATGTCCTCTTCTGCCCGGATAGGATGAAAACTTCTGCCGGTCTGGATGTCCTCTTCTGGCCCATCGGATGAAGACTTCGGCCCGGTTGGGTAAAGATGACTCAAGGTAGGGAGATCTTCAGGGGGGTAGTGCTAGGTTTATTTAAGGGGGGTTTGGGTTAGAGTAAGGGTATGTGGGTGGTGGGTTGTAATGTTGGGGGATGGTATTGTGGTTTTTTTTACAGGTAAAAGAGCTGATTACTTTGGGGCATGCCCCGCAAAAAGCCCTTTTAAGGGCTGGTAATAGAGCTGTTTAGGTGTAATTAGCTTAAAAATCTTGTAATCTTTTTTTATTTTTTGTAATTTAGTGTTTGTTTGTTTTTGTAATTTAGTTTAGTTTATTTAATTGTATGTAATTGTAGGTAATTTATTTAATTAATTTATTGATAGTGTAGTGTAGGTTTAATTGTAACTTAGGTTAGGATTTATTTTACAGGTAATTTTGTAATTATTTTAACTAGGTAGCTATTAAATAGTTATTAACTATTTAATAGCTATTGTACCTAGTTAAAATAAATATAAAGTTGCCTGTAAAATAAATATAAATCCTAAAATAGCTACAATATAATTATTTGTTATATTGTAGCTAGTTTAGGGTTTATTTTACAGGTAAGTATTTAGTTTTAAATAGGAATACTTTAGTTAATAATATTTAATTTATTTCGTTAGATCAAAATTATATTTAACTTGGGGGGGGGTTAGGGTTAGGGTTAGACTTAGCTTTAGGGGTTAATACATTTATTAGAGTAGCGGCGAGGTCCGGTCGGCAGATTAGGGGTTAATACTTGAAGTTAGGTGGCGGCGATGTTAGGGAGGGCAGATTAGGGGTTAATACTATTTATTATAGGGTTTGTGAGGCGGGAGTGTGGCGGTTTAGGGGTTAATAACTTTATTAGAGTAGCGGCGAGGTCCGGTCGGCAGATTAGGGGTTAATAAGTGTAGGTAGGTAGCGGCGACATTGGGGGGGCAAATTAGGGGTTAATAAATATAATGTAGGTGTCGGCGATGTTAGGGGCAGCAGATTAGGGGTTCATAGGGATAATGTAGGCGGTGTGCGGTCGGCAGATTAGGGGTTAACAAAATTTATTATAGTGGCGGCGATGTGGGGGGACCTCTGTTTAGGGGTACATATGTAGTTTATGGGTGTTAGTGTACTTTAGAGCACAGTAGTTAAGAGCTTTATATACCGGCATTAGCCCAGAAAGCTCTTAACTACTGACTTTTTTCTGCGGCTGGAGTCTTGTCAGTAGAGGGTCTACCGCTCACTTCAGCCAAGACTCTAAATACCAGCGTTAGGAAGATCCCATTGAAAAGATAGGATGCGCAATTAGCGTAAGGGGATCTGCGGTATGGAAAAGTCGCGGCTTGAAAGTGAGCGTTAGACCCTTTCCTGCCTGACTCTAAATACCAGCGGCCGGCCAAAAGCAGCGTTTGGAGCCCTTAACGCTGCTTTTGACGGCTAACGCAGAACTCTAAATCTAGGCGTAAGCTAGCTACAATATAACTAATAGTTACATTGTAGCTATCTTAGGTTTTATTTTTATTTCACAGCTAAGTTTGTATTTATTTTAACTAGGTAGACTAGTTAGTAAATAGTTATTAACTATTTAATAACTACCTAGTTAAAATAAATACAAAGTTACCTGTATAATAAAACCTAATCTGAGTTACACTAACACCTAACATTACACTAAAATTAAATAAATTACATTAATGAAATACAATTAACTAAATTACAAAAAAAATAAACACTAAATTACAAAAAATAAAAAAGAAATGATCAAATATTTAAACTAATTACACCTAATCTAATAGCCCTATCAAAATAAAAATGCCCCCCCCCAAATTAAAAAAAACCTAGCCTACACTAAACTACCAACAGCCCTTAAAAGGGCTTTTTGTGGGGCATTGCCCCAAAGAAATCAGCTCTTTTACCTGTAAAAAAATACAAACAACCCCCAACAGTAAAACCCACCATCCACACAACCAAACCCCCCAAATAAAAACCTTTCTAAAAAAACCTAAGCTCGCCATTGCCCTGAAAAGGGAATTTGGATGGGCATTGCCCTTAAAAGGGCATTTAGATTTTTTTCGCTACCCAAAACCCTAAGCTAAATATAAAACCCACCCAATAAAGCCTTAATAAAACCTAACGCTAACCCCCGAAGATCCACTTACAGTTTTTGAAGACCGAACATCCATCCTCATCCAGCCAGGATGTCCGGTCCTCAAAAACTGTAAGTGGATCTTCAGGGGTTAGTGTTAGGTTTTATTAAGGGTTTATTGGGTGGGTAAACTGAAGGCTACCTGTACAAACTTAGCTGTGAAATAAAAATAAAACCTAAGATAGTTACAATGTAACTATTAGTTATATTGTAGCTAGCTTAGGGTTTATTTTACAGGTAAGTATTTAGTTTTAAATAGGAATTATTTAGGTAATGATATTAAGTTTCATTTCGATTTATTTTAATTATATTAACCCCTTAACGACCGAGGACGTGCAGGGTACGTCCTCAGAAAAAAGGCAGTTAACGCCTGAGGACGTACCCTGCACGTCCTCGGTGTGGAAAGCAGCTGGAAGCGATCCTGCTCGCTTCCAGCTGCTTTCCGGTTATTGCAGTGATGCCTTGATATGGAGGCATCCTGCAATAACCTTTCACGGCCATCCGATGCAGAGAGAGCCACTCTGTGGCCCTCTCTGCACCGGACATCGATGGCCGGTATCGTTGGTGGGTGGGAGCCGGTGTGGGAGGTGGGTGGCGGCCATCGATGGCCCTGGTCATGTGGAGGGGGGCGGGATCGTGGGCGGGTAAGCCCGGGGGCGCGCGCGGGGGCGCGCACGTGCACGAGGGGGCGGGGGCGGGCGCGTGCACGGGGAGGGAGCGGGTGGGAACCACTACACTACGGAAAAAATGTGTCAAAAGTGGGACAAAATTTAAATAAATAAAAAAGCCCTTAGGTGTGATGTAGGTGGGGGGGGGGGGTGATTGAGCTACACTACAGAAAACATTTTTAAACAAAAATAAACATTTGATTGTTCAAAATGGGTACTGGCAGACAGCTGCCAGTACCCAAGATGGCCCCCAATAAGGCTGAGAGGGAGGCTTAGAGAGCTGTTTTGGGGGGGGTCAGGGAGGTTGGGGGTTAAGGGGGGGATCCTAAACACAGCATATGTAAATATGCTTTTTTTTTTTCTTAAAAAAAAACAAAAACTTTTATTTTAGTACTGGCAGACTTTCTGCCAGTACTTAAGATGGCGGGGACAATTGTGGGGTGGGGGAGAGAAGGGAGCTGTTTGGGAGGGATCAGGGGGTGGGATGTGTCAGGTGGGAGGCTGATCTCTACACTAAAGCTAAAATTAACCCTGCAAGCTCCCTACAAACTACCTAATTAACCCCTTCACTGCTAGCCATAATACACGTGTGATGCGCAGCAGCATTTAGCGACTTTCTAATTACCATAAAGCAACGCCAAAGTCATATATGTCTGCTATTTCTGAACAAAGGGCATCCCAGAGAAGCATTTACAACCATTTGTGCCATAATTGCACAAGCTGTTTGTAAATAATTTCAGTGAGAAACCTAAAATTGTGAAAAAATTAACGTTTTTTTTTTACTTTGATCGCATTTGGCGGTGAAATGGTGGCATGAAATATACCAAAATGGGCCTAGATCAATACTTGGGGTTGTCTACTACACTACACTAAAGCTAAAATTAACCCTAGAAGCTCCCTACATGCTCCCTAATTAACCCCTTCAATGCTGGGCATAATACACGTATTGTGCGCAGTGGCATTTAGCAGCCTTCTAATTACCCAAAAGCAAAGCCAAAGCCATATATGTCTGCTATTTCTGAACAAAGGGGATCCCAGAGAAGCATTTACAACCATTTATTCTATAATTGCATAAGTTGTTTGTAAATAATTTCAGTGAGAAACCTAAAGTTTGTGAAAAAATTTGTGAAAAAGTGAACAATTTTTTTTATTTGATCGCATTTGGCGGTGAAATAGTGGCATGAAATATACCAAAATGGGCCTAGATCAATATTTTGGGATGTCTTCTAAAAAAAAATATATACATGTCAATAGATATTCAGGGATTCCTGAAAGATATTAGTGTCCCAATGTAACTAGCGCTAATTTTGAAAAAAAGTGGTTTGGAAATAGCAAAGTGCTACTTGTATTTATGGCCCTATAACTTGCAAAAAAAGCAAAGAACATGTAAACATTGGGTATTTCTAAACTCAGGACAAAATTTAGAAACTATTTAGCATGGGTGTTTATTGGTGGTTGTAGATGTGTAACAGATTTTGGGGGTCAAAGTTAGAAAAAGTGTGTTTTTTTCCATTTTTCCTTCATATTTTATAATGTTTTTTATAGTAAATTATAAGATATGATGAAAATAATGGTATCTTTTGAAAGTCCATTTAATGGCGAGAAAAACGGTATATAATATGTGTGGGTACAGTAAATGAGTAAGAGGAAAATTACAGCTAAACACAAACACCGCAAAAATGTAAAAATAGCCTTGGTCCCAAACGGACAGAAAATGGAAAAGTGCTGCGGTCATTAAGGGGTTAAAGTTAGGGGTGTTAGGGTAAGGGTTAGACTTAGGGTTAGGTTTAGGGGTTAATATATTTATTTAGTGTTAGTGATGTGGGAGGTCAGAGGTTTAGGGGTTAATAACTTTAGTATAGTGGTGGCGACGTTGAGGGCGGCAGATAAGGGGTTAATAAATTTATGTAGGTGGCGGCGACATTGGGGGCGGCAGATTAGGGATTAATAAGTGTAATGTAGGTTTCAGTGATATCGGGGGCGGCAGATTAGGAGTGTTTAGACTCTGGGTTTATGTTAGGGTGTTAGGTGTAAACATAGATTTTGTTTCCCCATAGACATCAATGGGGCTGCGTTACGGAGCTTTACGCTCCTTTATTGCAGGTGTTAGGCTTTTTTTTTTTAGCCGGCTCTGCCCATTGATGTCTATGGGGAAATCGTGCACGAGCACGTCAAACCAGCTCAAAGCAGCGCTGGTATTTGTGTGCGGTATGGAACTCAACACAGCCATATCGCCAGGTTTTTGCAAACCTGTAATAGCAGCGCTATTAAAGATAAGCGGTGGCAATAACTTGCAAGTTATTACCGAGCCGCTCATAACGCAAAACTTGTAATCTAGCTGTACATTATTCAATTACTCCTTCTCCCTCTCCACCTGCACTGTTCATTAGCCCATCTCTCTTAAACTCACCTGACTTTTGTCCTCATGAACTTTACCTATTCCTTAATACACTCTCTCCCCCCTGCACCTCATTTTAAAAGCAGTCCCATTACTGCAAATCTGTATCTCATCTCATGTCACTTTCCCTCTTGCTTTTACTAACTGCTGGTGACATCTCCCCTAATCCTGGTCCCCAACAACTGCCTAGCCGTGCACATCCATATGTACCGTCCTATAGACTCAGAAAACAAAACTCTGCAAGCCTTACTCACAATTCTCCTGCATCAAAAGCCACTACCCCTTTCACTTGTGCACTCTGGAACTCTCGCTCTGTTTGCAACAAGCTCACTTCTATACATGACCTCTTTATCTCCCGCTCCCTCAACCTTCTGGCCCTAACAGAAACCTGGCTCTTTCCCCTAGACACAGCATCCACTGCTGCTCTGTCACAAGGGGGTCTCCACTTCAGCCACCGAGGTCTGGTAATAGACAAGGAGGTGGTGTAGGTATTTTACTTTCCGCTTGTTGCACCTTTCAACCTCATTTCCCTCATTCGAAACCTACATGATTCGCTTATTCTCTCCTCTCTCTATACGTTTTGCAGTCATATACCGACCCCCCTGGCTCCTCAACTCAATTTCTAGATCACTTGGCTGCCTGGCTACCTTATTTCCTTTCCTCAGACACCCCTGCCCTCAGTCTTGGCAACTTCAACATCCCTCTTGACAATCCCACTGCCTCCTCTGCAAAACAACTTCTGCAACTCACTTCCTCTTTTGGTCTGTCACAATGGACTGATTCTCCCACTCACATAGACGGTCACGCTCTTGACCTGATCTTTTACTATCGATGCACTCCCTCAAACTTCACAAACTCCCCCTTTCCTCTTTCTGACCACCATCTCCTTACTTGCAACATATCATGCCTCCCTACAACTCTCCCTCCTTCTACTCCTCACACCAAACTTCACAGAAGCATTATGTCACTAGATCAGCAACATCTTGCTAATTTCCTCAAACCTCTCTTCTCATCCTTCTCCTCCTTTTCCTGTCCTGAAAATCTATCTGCCACTATAATTCCACCCTTACATCCATCCTTGACAATCTCGCTCCTCTTACCATAGCTCAGAAATTACACACTCATCCTCAGCCCTGGCATACTCCTCTGACATGGTACCTACGCAGATGTTCCCAGTACTGCTAACTGGCACTGGAGAAAATATCTGAGTTCAGCTGATTTTCTTCATTACAAATTAATCTTAAACTCCTACTATTCTGCCCTTAATCTCCCTAAGCAACACTACTTCTCTACTCTTATTTCTAATCTTTCTTCAAACCCAAAACATCTGTTCTCCACTTTCAATACTCTTCTCCGCCCTCCCCTACCTCCTAATACAACTTCTCTGTCAGCTCAAGACTTTGCCAGCCACTTCAATAACAAAATCGACTCCATCAAAAATGAAATCAGCTCTCAACATAATTCCATTCTCTCACCCCCTTAAATGCTCTCACTCAACCACAACCCACATAACCTTAACCTTAGTTCATTCTCCCTGTTACTGAGGAAGAAGTTTTGGCACTTATACTGTGCTCTCACCTCAACTACCTGTCCCCTTGACCCTATGCCCTCACAGCTACTCCCCTCCCTCTCTGCTACCCTTACCCCTATACTAACACACATTTTCAACCTTTCCCTCAGCACCGGTATATTTCCCTCATCGTTGAAACATGCACTGGTCACACCTATCCTCAAAAAAACTTCCCTTGATCCTACCTTCTCATCCAACTACCGCCCTATTTCCCTCCTCCCTCTTGCCTCAAAGCTTCTCAAAAAACTAGTATATGCACGCCTATCCCATTTCCTTACGTTAAACTCCCTTCTTGATCCACTGCAATCTGGATTTCGTCCCCATCACTCCACAGAGACAGCAATTGTTAAGGTTACCAACAACCTACTTACAGCAAAATCAAAAGGCCACTTCTCTCTGCTTATCCTCCTTGATCTGTCCACAGCCTTTGACACTGTTGACCACCCTCTTTTGCTCCAAACCCTCCAATCCTTCGGCATCTGGGACACAGCCCTCTCGTGGCTCTCTACCTACCTGTCAAACCGTACCTTTAGTGTAGCCTTTTCTGGGGCCTCCTCTGCCCTGTCACCACTTTCTGTTGGAGTACCGCAAGGCTCTGTCCTTGGTCCCCTTCTCTTCTCAATGTACACGTCATCATTAGGTTCCCTAATAAAGTCCCACGGTTTCCAATATCATTTGTATTCCGACGACACCCAAATCTACTTCTCTGCACCAGAACTATCTCCTTCCTTGCTAACCTGTGTCACTAACTGTCTTTCTCACATCTCTTCCTGGATGTCCTCTCACTACCTCAAGCTAAATCTCTCCAAAACTGACCTCCTCATTTCCCCCCCTTCTCCAAAATCTCCACCCCCAATCTCTCTATAACTGTTGACAACTCCATCATTACCACTACCCCACAAGCCCGATGTCTCGGGGTCACATTTGACTCAGATCTTTCTTTCACTCCTCACATTCAGTCCTTGTCTGAGGCCTGCCACTTCCACCTTAAAAACATCTCTAAAATTAGACACTTCCTTACACAAGACACAACTAAGATTTTTATCCACTCTCTCATTCTTTCCCGCCTTGATTACTGCAACTCTGTCCTCTCTGGTCTCCCCACCTGCTGCCTAGCTCCTTTACAATCCATAATGAATGCTTCTGCCAGACTCATCTTCCTTACACGTCGCTCTTCATCTGCTGCACCTCTCTGCCAATCCCTTCACTGGCTTCCTCTTGCCTCTAGGATCAAACACAAAATTCTCACTCTGACATACAAAGCCCTCAACTGCACTGCTCCTCCCTATATCTCAGACCTTGTCTCCAGATACTCTCCCTCCCGTCCCCTTCGCTCTGCTCATGACTCCTACTCTCCTCCTCTCTTGTTACCTCATCACACTCCCATTTACAGGACTTCTCCAGACTGGCTCCCATCTTGTGGAACTCTGCTTTTCTCCACAAGACTCTCCCCTAGCTTTGAAAGCTTCAAGCACTCCCTAAAGACTCTACTGTTCAGGGATGAATACAACCTACACTAACCTTACTTTATACCAGTTCCTCTCCTCCATTGCTATCCCCTGAACCCCCTTAGCATGTAAGCCTAAGAGTCAAGCTGTTTGTAGATCACATTCTTAAGAGCTGACTACAACAGTGCAACTCTTGGCATCACCCTCTACCCATTTAATCCCTATAATTGTTTTGTTGTACTCCGCCTTTGCACTGCGGAATCTGTTGGTGCTCTACAAATAACCGATAATAATAATATATACAAACATATAAATATATGTATTTACAGACATTTACATCTTTACATTTTTGTAAATATTTTATTATATATTTTCATGTGACAACACTGAAGAAATGACACTTTGCTAAAATGTAAAGTAGTGAATGTACAACCTGTATAACAGTGTAAATTTGCTGTCCCCTCAAAATAACTCAACATACAGCCATTAATGTTTAAACCATTGGCAACAAAAAAGTGAGTACACCCCTAAGTGTAAATGTCCAAATTGGGCCCAATTAGCCATTTTCCCTCCCTGTTGTCATGTGACTCGTTAGTGTTACAAGGTCTCAGGTGTGAATGGGGAGCAGGTGTGTTAAATTTGGTGTTATCGCTCTCACACTCTCATACTGGTCACTGGAAATTCAACATGGCACCTCATGGCAAAGAACTCTCTGAGGATCTGAAAAAAAAGAATTGTTGCTCTACATAAAGATGGCCTAGGCTATAAGAAGATTGAAAATACAACACACAAATAGGAGTGCTCGGTCTACCCCACAATCTCATGTAAGTGTGTAGACAGGGAGAGATTGATCCAGGGGTTAAGTCCCAATCATTGCAGTGAACTTTGGGTAAACAGTCAATTTGTAAGAATGTCTTATGCTCCCCCCCCCTTCCAAATGTTGGCTTCTGCCTTAGTCACCAAACGGATGAAAGTTCAAACCAGTAACAATCGGGCCACCGGTCTCAGCAGCTCTTGCCCTTCCACTGTGTCAGGTGGGGTGCCTGGACTCACTCCGGACTTCCTCCCAGACAGGTGATGAAACCCCTCTGGTATGGGTACAGTCTGTGTGTCCTTGGCGTACTTGTGAGCTGCTGGCAGATGCCGTATGTCCAATGGCGGAATTCCCAACCGCACTAATATAGAGTGAAAAGGAGAAAAGGAGGTCACACTGGAACTTGAAGTAACAAATACAGGGTTTATTTGGTTAATCCAAAGGTGTACAAATGCAGGTGACAGTCAGCAAGGGCCTGACGTGTTTGCGCAATGCGTCAGGCCCTTGCTGACTGTGACCTGCATTTGTACAACTTTGGATTAACCAAATTAACCCTGTATTTGTTACTTCAAGTTCCAGTCTGACCTCCTTTTCACTTTATAAGAAGATAAGTCCATATAGCAAGACCATACAGCGGTTTCACAGGACAGGTTCCACTCAGAACAGGCCTCACCATGATAAACCAAAGAAGTTGAGTACACGTGCTCAGCAACATATCCAGAGGTTGTCTTTGGGAAATAGACGTACGAGTGTTGCCAGCATTGCTGCAGAGGTTGAAGGGGTGGGGGGTCAGCCTGTCAGTTCTCATACCATACGCCGCACACTGCATCCAATTGGTCTGCATGGCTGTCGTCCCAGAAGGAAGCCTCTTCTAAAGATGATGCACAAGAAAGCCCGTAAATAGTTTGCTGAAGACAATCAGACTAAGAACATAGATTACTGGAACCATGTCCTGTGGTCCAATGAGACCAAGATAAAATTATTTGGTTCAGATGGTGTCAAGCTTGTGTGGCAGCAACCAGGTGAGGAGTACAAAGACAAGTGTGTCTTGCCTACAGTCAAGCATAGTGGTGGGAGTTTCATGGTCTGGGCCTGCATGAGTGCTGCTGGCACTGGGGAGCTACAATTCATTGAGGGAACCATGAATGCCAACAAAAGAAGTCATTATGTTTGATCCCCTCCCTTCATAGACCCCAAACACACCTCCAAGACAACCACTGCCTTGTATTAACCCCTAAAGCTAAGTCTAACCCTAACACTAACACCCCCCTAAGTTAAATATAATTTTAATCTAACGAAATGAATTAACTCTTATTAAATAAATTATTCCTATTTAAAGATAAATACTTACCTGTAAAATAAATCCTAATATAGCTACAATATAAATTATAATTATATTATAGCTATTTTAGGATTAATATTTATTTTACAGGTAACTTTGTATTTATTTTAACCAGGTACAATAGCTATTAAATAGTTAAGAACTATTTAATAGCTAAAATAGTTAAAATAATTACAAAATTACCTGTAAAATAAATCCTAACCTAAGTTACAATTAAACCTAACACTACACTATCAATAAATTAATTAAATAAAATACCTATAATTATCTACAATTAAACCTAACACTACACTATCAATAAATAAATTAAATACAATACCTACAAATAACTACAATGGAATAAACTATCTAAAGTACAAAAAATAAAAAAGAACTAAGTTACAAAAAATAAAAAAATATTTACAAACATAAGAAAAATATTACAACAATTTTAAACTAATTACACCTACTCTAAGCCCCCTAATAAAATAACAAAGCCCCCCAAAATAAAAAAATGCCCTACCCTATTCTAAATTACTAAAGTTCAAAGCTCTTTTACCTCACCAGCCCTGAACAGGGCCTTTTGCGGGGCATGCCCCAAGAAGTTCAGCTCTTTTGCCTGTAAAAAAAAAAACATACAATACCCCCCCAACATTACAACCCACCACCCACATACCCCTAATCTAACCCAAACCCCCCTTAAATAAACCTAACACTAAGCCCCTGAAGATCTTCCTACCTTATCTTCACCATACCAGGTTCACCGATCGATCCAGAAGAGCTCTTCCGATGTCCTGATCCAAGCCCAAGCGGGGGGGCTGAAGAGGTCCATGATCCGGCTGAAGTCATCATCCAAGCGGGAGCTGAAGAGGTCCATGATCCGGCTGAAGTCTTCATCCAAGCGGGAGCTGAAGAGGTCCATGATCCGGATGAAGTCTTCTATCAACGGCATCTTCAATCTTCTTTCTTCGGGAGCCATCATCTTCCATCCGATGCGGAACATCCTCTTCTCCCGACGCCTACTAGCCGAATGACGGTTCCTTTAAATGACGTCATCCAAGATGGCGTCCCTCGAATTCCGATTGGCTGATAGGATTCCATCAGCCAATCAGAATATTCCTACCTTAATTCCGATTGGCTGATAGAATCCATCTTGGATGACGTCATTTAAAGGAACCGTCATTCGTCGTTCAGTCGTCGGCCAGGATGGATGTTCCGCGTCGGAGGTCTTCAGGATCCTGCCGCTCCGCTCCGGATGGATGACGATAGAAGATCCCGCTTGGATGAAGACTTCAATCGGATGGAAGACCTCTTCTGCCCCGCTTGGATGAAGACTTCTTCCGGATGGAGGACCTCTTCTTGCTCCGCTTGGATGAAGAATTTGGCTCGGCTGGGTGAAGACGACTCAAGGTAGGGAGATCTTCAGGGGCTTAGTGTTAGGTTTATTTAAGGGGGGTTTGGGTTAGATTAGGGGTATGTGGGTGGTGGGTTGTAATGTTGGGGGGGGGTATTGTATGTTTTTTTTTACAGGCAAAAGAGCTGAACTTCTTGGGGCATGCCCCGCAAAGGGCCCTGTTCAGGGCTGGTAAAGTAAAAGAGCTTTGAACTTTAGTAATCTAGAATAGGGTAGGGCATTTTTTTTATTTTGGGGGGCTTTGTTATTTTATTAGGGGGCTTAGAGTAGGTGTAATTAGTTTAAAATTGTTGTAATATTTTTCTTATGTTTGTAAATATTTTTTTATTTTTTGTAACTTAGTTCTTTTTTATTTTTTGTACTTTAGTTTATTTCATTGTAGTTATTTGTAGGTATTGTATTTAATTAATTTATTGATAGTGTAGTGTTAGGTTTAATTGTAGGTAATTGTAGGTATTTTATTTAATTAATTTATTGATAGTGTAGAGTTAGGTTTAATTGTAACTTAGGTTAGGATTTATTTTACAGCTAAATTTGTAATTTTTTTTAACTATTTTAGCTATTAAATAGTTCTTAACTATTTAATAGCTATTGTACCTGGTTAAAATAAATACAAAGTTACCTGTAAAATAAATATTAATCCTAAAATAGCTATAATATAATTATAATTTATATTGTAGCTATATTAGGATTTATTTTACAGGTAAGTATTTATCTTTAAATAGGAATAATTTATTTAATAAGAGTTAATTAATTCCGTTAGACCGGGCCTCCGAGGGTGGGGACCTAACTTAAAAAAAAAGAATAAAAAATTTAAATAAAAAACGTTGACCTGCCACTGCCTGCACTGATATCATGTGAGTGTGACGTGATGCTTCACTAGTGTTTCTGTCTCTGAACACAGGAGTTAGTGTTTCTGTATTACCCATTGGTGTTTATATGTGTGTATGTATGTATGTGACTGTGTGTGTATTTATGCATATATGTGTTTGTGTGTATGTTTGTGGAACCAGCAAATTACAGACCTTGTTACTACAGCATGGGGGTGGCGGGGGTAAACAGTTTCACTATACAGTACCACTATATACAGTACGGCGGGGCTGGACCATGTCACAGACTACTGTGGTCACTTTAAAAAGTACTGTGGCGGGTAGGGTCAGGCGAGACATCTCACTGGCAGATTACAGACTGTGTCACTAACTCACTATATACAGTACTGGTGGGTTGAACAGTGTCACTATATACAGTAATAGGGGGTCATACCATCTCACAGATTGTGGGCACAGTGTACCTCCTTTTGCAGATGTAATCTGTTTCACATTTTATTTTCTGTGTTAAATGTTTAAAAAAAAAAAAAAAAAAGTATCAAATTCTCCTTTTTTGGGGGGGGGCTTCTTAGATTCTTGCACCTGGGCCCTGTGGTTTCTAGTTACGCCTCTCGTACCTTGTATACTGTATCTTAAATTCCCAGGTGGCTACAGCTGTTAAACTGCAGACATGACAACCTTAAAACACTTTAAACGTATAGGGATTATATCTGCAATTAAACAGTTTTATTTTCCTCAATAATTGACTAACCTAATTCTAAATTATTTTATTTTATGTTATCACCCATAAATGTTTAAAGACAATTTTAAATAAGGTTTTCAAGGTTGCCATATCTGCACTTAAACAGCTCTACCCACCTGGGAAGTTAAATTAGGGTACATAAAGTACAAATTTGTAGAAAGTACACCCCCTGACACATCAAATGAGGGGCTATATGTACTTCTAGTACAAAAATGGAGTGCACAAATATTCATGGAATATGGTGCTTTGCTTAGAAAAAAAAAAATTCTAAGCAAAGTAACATGTTCATTTATGTCTTACACATTCCAAATTTGTGCTAGCAATACATGCAGCCCCTCATTTGATGCACCATGGGGTGTACTTTCCAAAATTGTGTACCTTGTATACCGTATCTTAAATTCCCAGGTGGCTACAGCTGTTAAACTACAGATATCACCCCTAAATGTTTAAAGAAAATTTTAAATAAGATTTTCAAGGTTAAAACAGCTGTACCCACCTGGGAAGTTAAATTAGGGTACATAAAGTACACATTTGTAGAAAGTGCACGCTCTGAAGCATCAAATTAGGGGCTATATGTACTTCTAGCACAAAAGTAGAGTGCGCAAATATTCATGGAATATGGTGCTTTGCTTAGAAAATATTTTTTTCTAAGCATTGTGACATGTTAATTTATGTCTTATGCACTCCAAATGTGTGCTAGCAATACATGCAGCCCCTCATTTGATGCACCAAGGAGTGTACTTTCCAAAACTGTGTACCTTGTATACTGTATCTCTAATTCCCAGGTGGCTACAGCTGCTAAACTGCAGACATAACAACCTTAAAACACTTTAAACGTATAAGGGTTATATCTGCAATTAAACAGTTTTATTTTCCTCAATAATTGACTAACCTAATTCTAAATTATTTTATTTTATGTTTAAAAATATAACACTCTTTTGCATTACCCCCGCAAGCATTACAGGCACTCACACTGGTTGAATTAGCACATGAATACCCATGTGAGCAGTAACGCCATGTCAAGGCTTCAAACTTTGCGACTGACCATTCACACACCTTTCATGTCTGATTCACTCACAGAAGCACCCACCCCCTACATACATCAAGACTTTCATCCCTACTTCTGACCATACACACACCTTTTGTATCTTTATTCACTCACAGAAACACAATCCCTACTACTGGCCAGTCACACACCTTTCATATCTCCCTTCATACGTGCCTTTTGCTAGTGGCAACTCAATCACTGAGCTGGTCAGACATAAGCCTCAACCAGGGTACTGGACTGGTCAGGCATACGCCTCAACCAGGGAACTGGGCTGGTCAGGCATAAGCCTCAACAAAGGCACTGGGCTGGTCAGGCATAAGCCTCAACCGGGGCACTGGGCTGGTCAGGCATAAGCCTCAACAAGGGCACTAGGCTGGTCAGGCATAACCCTCAACCAGGGCATTGGGCTGGTCAGGCGTAAGCCTCAACCAGGGCACTGGGCTGGTCAGGTGTAAGCTTCAACCAGGGACATGTATCTACATTACAGAGCCTCCTGGGGTTGTGAGGGTAGCATTCTGGCATGCATAGCCCTGGTTTAGAGGGGCAGTCTGGACAGTAGTAATGGGTGTCTTTACAACGTCCATGCTGACTGCATACTCTACACCTTCTACTAGGGAAGTTTTTTTCTCAGTAGCTGGTATATACGCAACAAAGGGATGGCCATGCAACCTTGCATTCTCCTCACTTGGCCCGGTTACTGGAATATCCCCTGATGAGAGAAGGCTTTTAATAACAGATTCCTAAAATTTCAGGAAATGTAGCCCTCTTCCTTGGGTAGCCTGATACAGGACAAATACATTAAGCATTGACAATTGTATTATGTGGACTGCCAGTTTCTTGTACCATGTATATGCTTTGCGAGAAACAGAGTATGGTTCAAACATCTGGTCAGTCTTATCTACCCCTCCCATATGCTGATTGTAATCCAGGACACATATAGGTTTTATAGTTGGCGTGTTCTGCCCCCTGACATATATTAGAAAAAGTTAAGTGCTAAAAGCAAGTGTGTATGTATGTACTATAATAAAAGTGCAATTAATCTCACACTTAAAATATAATCAAACGTATAATTATATCCAACACTAAAAATATATATATAGATAAATAGTGTGAAATCTTAAAAAATAGATGCCCAAAGTATGTGTCCAGAATGAAGAGATATACTAAAACAAGAACAATGTATCAGTTATATGTTCCAATAAACAATTTATTTAAAACACTGTATCATAGAGTGTGCAATTCTAAAATATACTGTATCTAAAATTCATCTAAAATATATATATAGTCAGTATTTGCGTTTTTAGAAAGTTTCAATTCTAGAGCAATGGTATGAATCCTTTGCTTATCGATAGCAGGTGAAGAGAAACAATTACACTTGTTAGGTGAGAGGCCGTGCTGTATTCGGCTTGGCGTTACCGGATGGTAGTGAGTGCGCCTTTTTGTGCGGCTCCTGCGTGACCCTTCTGACGTCACGTCTGATGATGGCGTACGCAGTTCTCGTAGTAGCCCCTATTCCTTAATGTAGAAGGAGGTCCTAGGGGATATCTGGAGATTCTTTGCGGTCACAAAAAGTGACTGATGTTCTTTCTTTGTGCTTAATAATAAGCAATGCAGGTCATCAAGGCTTATTAGGTGTTACTTACAAACTTTGCAGTCGCAATGTAGCGACTTATAACATTGAATGCGGTCAGTTTTTTTGGTTGCTTTTAGCAACTAGAGGATCCTTAAATGTAAAACTTGGCGGTCGTTTTTAACGACTGAAAAAGATGAACAGATCTTTGCGGTCGCTGATTGCGACTAGAAAATCTATTGTTGGAAAACTTGGCGGTCGTTCAGGGATCCTTAGTGATGGTTCACTGTGCGTTCGCTAGTAGCGACTGGAAAGTCTTATGTTGGTGTGAAAAGGCACAGCAAATAAGAGTGAAGTCCTTCAAAGTACAGTGTTGTTAAAAACAACAAATCACAATATACAAATAGCACAGTGTCAGGTCAACGCGTTTCACCCTTGGGCTTTATCAAGACATGTTAGTCTGTGCTACTACATGAATATTTAAATGCTTTCACTTAATCCTATTGGCTGTCATCAACAATCAATTAAAGGTGGAATACATAGATATAGTAATTCATATTAAAGGTGGAATTCCTTTAATCATCAACACAGAGTACTAATAAAAGGGAGCGATGGTATGTTAGGATATTGAAATTTTTTTGGTATTTTTTTTTATATAAATGGATATTATTCAGTGTTGGACATGATTACAAAGTATAATATCAAAAGACCTAATAACAGAGTTATAAATGGAGATTATAAATCTGTTTAATAGTGTGGTGATTTGTAAGATAGATAGAATAAGTATCTGTTAGGAGATGGGCATGGAATATACAAGAGGGGCTATAAATAAATGGTTTTCATAAGTACATTGCCCCAGATTAAGCACAGGGGGATATATTCTACATGAATTGAACTGTATGTATATATAAGGGATTGGTACCTTATTATACCTATAAAAAGGGGTGATATCTAACTCGGAATTCAACCCTATTGGATGTAATGTATCCATATTGTATATCATTTTAGCTTCTAATTTTAGTAACTGTTTTTCCAGGTTCCCCCCTCTCCAATTTGGTTTTACTTTAGCTAGACCCCAAAATCTAAAATGCTTAAGGTTATTCTGGTGAGTTTCTCTAAAATGTGAGTAAAGGTGCGTATCGAGGTTCCCTCTATCTATACATGAGAGGTGTTCCCTGATCCTCTCACGGAGGGTCCTGGTAGTTTCTCCAATGTAATATTTCTTACAAGAACACTCAATAATATAGACTACCCCTTTGTCTTGGCACCTTATAGTTTCCTCAATTTTGAACGTGAAACTGTTAACCTCAATTTCCTTCATTTTGCAACTATATTTACATGAACGACACCCAAAACATGGGAAAAAAACTGATATTTTATTTCCTTCTAGACTCGTCTCATAACTTTTTCTTTTTAGGGATCTTAGTTCACTTTGTGCCAGTGTGCTTTTCTGATTTTTTGCTCTTCTGTAAATTATTCTAGGATATGTGGATACTTTCTCTCCTATTATTGGGTCTGCTTGTACTAAGTGACAGTGTTTTGTTAGGATTTTCTTGATTAAATTATTATTACAATTATAGTCTGTAATGAACGATACATCTATTGTATCTGATTTCTCTTCATAATTTAGGGCGCGTTTATCAATATTCTTATATGTCAAAAGGTTCTTTCTATCTATTTTATCTACCTCTTCCTTTGCCAAATTCATAATTCTTTCATCATATCCTCTTTCTCTAAATTTGTTCTCTAGGATAGATATTTGTTTCTCATAATCTGTGTGTCTGGAGCAATTTCTTTTAATTCTTAAATATTGCCCTTTAGGAATGTTGTTCTTCCACCTCTCCAAATGACAACTTTTGTAATGTACAAAATTATTAGCATCTACCTTCTTAAAATGTGTAGAGGTGACAATTTGATCATCTATCACTTCAATTTCCAGATCAAGGAAAATGGCCTTACTTTTACTATATGTATATGTGAAATTAATGTTCCTATCATTCTTATTCATGTCGTCGCATATTTCTTTTAATTCTGATTCCTCCCCCTTCCACACAAATATAACAATGTCGATGTATCTTTTATAGAGTACAAGATTTGCACCCAGCCTATGCTGAGGGAAGAAGGATTCCTCCCAATCTCCCATGAAGAGATTCACATAGCTGGGTGCAAATCTTGTAGCCATGGCGGTCCCAGTTTTTTGTAGATAAAACTTTCCATCAAAGGAAAAATAATTTTGGTTCAGAATGAATTCAATGCCCTCTAATAAGAATTCTCTCTGCTCTTTTGCCAAGGTTTCATCTTTTTCTAAATAAGTTCTAACAGATTGAATACCAAATTCATGGTTTATGATGGTGTATAAAGAAGTAACATCACATGTTATTAATGTGTAATTATGTTCCCATTTCATGTTATTAAGAATTTGTAGAATCTCTGTAGTATCTCTTAAATAAGAGGGTCATTTTTTGACATAAACTTGAAGGAATTCATCTAAATATTGGGACAAATTAGAAGTTAATGAGTTTATCCCAGAGATGATAGGTCTACCGGGAGGGTTGCTTAGACTCTTATGTACCTTAGGGAGGTAATAAAATATGGGAATTTTAACTTGTTTCGGTGTCAAGAAATTATATTCTTTGTTATTTAAGATGTTCTTGGTTTTAGCCATATCAAGTATTTTAGTTAATTTAGATGAAAATTTCTTTGTAGGATCTAGGCTTAGTGTTTCATAGGTGGTTGTGTCCCTCAATAGTCTATGTGCCTCCCCAATAAACTGTGACCTATTCATTATCACAACTCCTCCCCCTCTGTCAGCGGGCTTGATAATTATATTTTGGTCAGATTGAAGGTACTCTTTTTTCTTTCACCGTCAAATTGTTATTGTGCATATTTTTAATGTTAGCTTTTTTTTATATCTCTCTGAACTAACTTTTCAAACATTTCTAGATTCTTCCCTTTCTCATTTGTTGGATAGAAAGTTGATTTGGGTTTTAGTTTTGAATGTTTGAAGACCTTATTATCATCAGGGGTAGGATTGGTTTGTGTTGGTTTTTGCCAGTTCCTCTCTATAGGGTTTTTGAGGAAATACCTTTTGAGGGTAAGTTTTCTTACGTATTGACTTATGTTAATATGTGTATTGAATTTATTTAATGTTGTTGACGGTGCAAAATTCAGGCCTAGATTAAGTACTCTTTTTTCTTCTTCACTCAGTATTTTATCACTTATATTAAAAATTCCAGATGTTGATGTTATTTCACTCTTTTTGTGTCCCTTTCCCTTTCTACCTGCTCTGGTGCCTCTCTTGTTCTTTTTCTTAGGGGTGGGTCTGTGTTGTGTTCTGTATTTTTTGAGGTCCCTGGTGTTGGATGAGTGATCTCTAAAAAATGATTCTCATCATTTTGTTGACAATCAGAGTTTAATGGTTCAAAGCGATTGGATGTTTTTATCCTCCAATCATTGCTCTGTCTATCTTTATCATATGTGTAATGTGTACATTGTGGTCTATAATATTTTGGTTCTTCCCAATAGTCCTCAGTTTGTTCATAGTAGGATCTTTGATTATCTGGATAGTTCCTCTCTCTATAGTTTCTATTAAATTAAATATTGTTCTTATATCTATTATATTCTCTTTGTTCATAGTTATCTCTATTATAATGTTACTGATTATTAAAGGATATATGTCTATTGTATTCCCTCCATCCTTCTCTGTTGTAATTTTGCGGTGTTCTATTGTAAGCAGATCTATTGTGTGTTCCAGGATCAGGGTTATTATATGGTAATTGTCTAGTGTAAGGTCCATTGTTTGATCTAGATCTCGGTCTATAATTAAATTTTTCTCTCTGCTGTGAGATTTTTGGCGTGTTTGTGTCATTCCCTGTGTGTTGTTTTTCTTTATTTTTGGTATTTTTAGTTATTTCTAAATGATTATAGTCATCTTTATCTCTATTAAGTTTCCTCCATTTTACCTCTTGGAGCTTTTTATTTAATGTGGTTAAATTAGTCATGATTTCCCTTTGTCTACTCTTATATTCTTGGTGATCTTTTTTATCAGATAGTTTTGTTCTAAGTGTAGTGATATTTTTCTCAATAGTGTCTAATGAAATTTCTCGTGATTTTGTCAAAATATTTAAAAATGTCAGTGATGCTGTTTCAAGTGCCTCATCCCATTCATTTTGTAAAGTTTCTATCAAATCAAAAGTACAATTCTTTTTTAACCTTAAACCTCTTGGAATAATTTTCATAGCAATATATTTATCTAGAAAATTTAATTCTGTTTTTTGTTTAAGCTCACTCGTCAAATTTCTTTCTAATTCCACCATAACCGTGTTTAAATCATAGTGTTAAATATGTGTGTCAAAATTCTCTTTTTCAGATATTTCTTTGAGGGTCTTTTCCCTCCACATAAATATGTCATCCTCCATCCTTAAGCTGCTTATAATTTGGCGATAAGGATCACCACAGAGGTTACTAAGGTGCAAGAGAAAATAAATTATAAGTGCTAAAAGATGTAAAAACCCAGCTTAACTGTTGAATTCCCCTCCAAGAAAATAAAAATTCGCAACAGCAATATATAAGAAAAAGTTAACCACTAAAAGCAAGGGTGTATGTATGTACTATAATAAAAGTGCAATTAATCTCACACTTAAAATATAATCAAACGTATAATTATATCCAACACTAAAAATATATATAGATAAATAGTGTGAAATCTTAAAAAGTAGATGCCCAAAGTATGTGTCCAGAATGAAGAGATATACTAAAACAAGAACAATGTATCAGTTATATGTTCCAATAAACAATTTATTTAAAACACTGTATCATAGAGTGTGCAATTTCTAAAATATACTGTATCTAAAATTCATCTAAAATATAGGGACGTCTCCCTTAGCCGATAACTGGAGATTCTTTGCGGTCACAAAAAGTGACTGATGTTCTTTCTTTGTGCTTAATAATAAGCAATGCAGGTCATCAAGGCTTATTAGGTGTTAGAACATCAGTCACTTTTTGTGACCGCAAAGAATCTCCAGATATCCCCCAGGACCTCCTTCTATATTAAGGAATAGGGGCTACTATGAGAACTCCGTACGCCATAATCACACGTGACGTCAGAAGGGTCACGCAGGAGCCGCACAAAAAGGCACACTCACTACCATCCGGTAATGCAAAGCCGTATACAGCATGGCCTCTCACCTAACAAGTGTAATTGTTTCTCTTCACCTGCTATCGATAAGCAAAGGATTCATACCATTGCATTAGAATTGAAACTTTCTAAAAACGCAAGTACTGACTATTTTTTTGACTATTTTTTCAAAGGTCCATTGGGAGCTGTTTTCGGCTAAGGGAGACGTCCCTATATTTTAGATGAATTTTAGATACACTATATTTTAGAAATTGCACACTCTATGATACAGTGTTTTAAATAAATTGTTTCTTGGAACATATAACTGATACATTGTTCTTGTTTTAGTATATCTCTTCATTCTGGACACATACTTTGGGCATCTATTTTTTAAGATTTCACACTATTTATCTATATATATATATATATATATATATATATATATATATATATATATATATATATATATATATATATATATATATATATATATATATATATATATATATATTTAGTGTTGGATATAATTATACGTTTGATTATATTTTAAGTGTGAGATTAATTGCACTTTTATTATAGTACATACATACACCCTTGCTTTTTTGATTTTTGTTTTCTTGGAGGGGAATTCAACAGTTAAGCTGGGTTTTTACATCTTTTAGCGCTTATAATTTCTTTTCTCCTGCCCCCTGACATAAACAGGTGATGTGCTCTCATCAAGTACAGTTGTGAGAAGATGCACATCCTTCTTGTCTGTGAATTTCACAGCTAGCAGCTCATCAGAGTGGACAGCTGTGGTCTCTCCTCTCTTATGCTTTCTGAACATGTGAGTCAGAAAGTCTTTACGATTGGCACAGATTGTGCCACACGCAAAAGTGCCCTTGCTATGTAGCAATTTAAATAATGGCACACCAGTGTAAAAGTTACCCACATATACATGGTAACATTTATTAAATATTGGGTGGAGTAAGTCCCACATTATTTTTTCACTGGCAGCAAGGGAGGAAGGACAGCCAGGGGGTGCTAGAACAGAATCCTTGCCAGTGTATACCCTAAAACGATAGGTGTATCCACTAAAGCTCTCGCACAGCTTATACAGCTTGATCCCATAATGAGCTCTCTTAGAAGGAATGTATTGTTTAAAAACAATACGTCCCTTATTTAAGATCAAGGATTCATCGACCGATATGTTCTGGCCTGGAATATAGCACTCTTGAAATCTTGCCAATACATGGTCAAGAACAGGCCTTAATTTAAACAATTGGTCATGTTCTGGGTTGTCCCCTGGCAGAGAATTTCCATGATTATTATAATGCAAAAACTTGAGCAGTAACATTTATCTGTCCCTGCTCATTGTAGCAGGGAAGATAGAGGTCATCTAAGTACACTGCTTTGACCAATATGAGGCTATGCTTGGCTTTTGCACAATCCCCATTAGCAGAGTGAGGCCCCAGAATTTCCTATTCTCTTGCAAATTGGTCGCAGTCCATCGATATGCTCTGGCATGGTGGCTCAATTCTGCACCAGTATTTTGAAAAAATTGCTCAGCATACAGATTTGTCTGCTGAACAATAAATTCTAAGAACTCATCATCCACAAACAACTGAAAGTAGTTGATGGGTTCAAAATTTGCAGTGCCCACTGAGAGGCCAGAATTGCCAGTAAATGGAGGCAACACTGGCTGAACCATATTAGGGGAGATCCAGATGTAGCTTGGAACAGACCTGCCTATGACTCCCACAGTATGCTGTGCTGCCACTGCAGATGTTGTTGCAACATCCCCCATGCCCCTGACTCCAACAGTATGCTGTGGGGCCACTGCGGATGTTGTTGCCATCCCTCTGAAATGGGAACTGACAGCTCTAAACTGTCTGCGGCCACGCCGTGTCTCAGTTAGTTCATCTGTCTTACTTGAACTGTCACTATATGATGACAGTCCAGGGAAAAAGTCACTGTCAGAATCTTCTGCATAAGTTCATAAGAATTTCAGCTGCTTCCTCAGCACTCATCAGACGCTTAGCCATAATTCTCTTTACAAAAATAAAGATATTTTCAAAGAAATTATGCTGCTAGAAATAAAAGATATCAATTTTACTGCAAAAAATAAGCTTTTTGCAGCAAAAAATGAAAAGATTTTAGACTATGGGGAGAACTGAGCAAAGAGGATATTATTAGTTTTTCATAAAAAGCATCTCTCTACCATTGGTAATTTGTTAATTTGTAACCACATGATTTAGGTGATCATGGGATTACAAATATAATATCAGGAGCCATATTGGAAAAGGGAAATGTGACCTTTTATAGCTAAGTGATCATTAAATTTGCACTGATTACTACAGTGATCATTTAGCTAGAATACATAAACCATTTTTTTTTTTTTTTTTTTAAAGGTATACTAGTTAATATTTAGAGAATATATTTTCGGGGTCTCTAGGCAGTTTTGATTTTTATTTATGAGCCCCTAAAGACCCCCACATCTTTTTTTTTTCTTTACAACATTTCGTTTTATTACTTTTTAAAAAATATTGCAGATGCTACATACTTTACAACGGCAGGTCTTGAGGGTCTGTAGCTGCTTAGATGCCTGAGATACAAGCTTCTAAGCTGCATGCCCCCATCTCCTTATAACTCACAATAGTCAGTTGCCAATAAAGTTGCACGTCATTGCGTGGCGATGCCTGTCACTATTCAGGCCAGATCGCCATGGTAGGAGCAGTTGGGAGCCCCCAGATCTCCCTCAAGGTGGGAGAGTGCTATTGATGGCTCTGAGCCGTCGTTAGCACCTCACTGAGACAATTTTCGACGGCTCAGAGCCATCGTTAGCACTCAAAGGGTTAAGAGTCAGCACTAATTACCTGAAATGCAAGTCTGTAAAAAGATCTGAGATAAGGAGACAGTCAGCAGAAGCTTAGATACAAGGTAATTACAGAGGTAAAAAGTATATTTCTATAACAGTGTTGGTTATGCAAAACTGGGGAATGGTAAATAAAGGGATTATCTATCTTTTTAAACAATAACATGCTTGGTGTTTACCATCCCTTTAACATCTATAAAAAAGAAAATGGGCTCCAATTATCATGCTGCGAATACAGCTTTGGAGCCCTTCTAATGTGGCAAGTTAAGAAGCAGCAGCAATTAGACTGCTGCTTTCTAACGTCTCTTCAGAGGTGGCAGATTTGAAAAGTCCTGAACTTATTCATGCAGGATGATTGACAACCCCTGCTCTCACACATTTGGTTGCACAAATACAAATAGGGCCAGATTACAAGTGGCAGGCTAAAGTTACACACAAATGAAAAGGGGTTTATGGCGTTGGTTTAAACACATTGGATGTAGCAAAAGTAAACGCAATTGAAGTTAACTGTTTTGCAAAACAAAAAAGTGTCACAAAACACATAAAAAATACATTGTAAAGTACATTTGCACTAATAATAACATTATCTAATAAAAATTATTTAAAAAAAAAACTATTTTTTTAAATAAGGATGCAAGCTGTGCCTGGGTTTTCTGATAAATTATAATGAATTATATAATGATGAATATCTAAATGGTTAATCCTGTGCCATTTTAACAGAGCATGTAAGTAAAAGGGCATGTTTGTGCAGACCATAAAGAGCAGCTATGGGCAACTTGCTAACACCTGGGGCGCATATCAATATTGTAGAACTGTTAAAGGGACATTAAACCCCAAAGTATTCTTTCATGATTCAGAAAATCATTTTAAACAATTTTCCAATTTGCTGCTATTATCAAATGTGCTTCAATGTCTTGGTATCCTTTGCTAAAGGAGCCGCAAAGCCCTAATGGGAGCTAGCTTAACACATCAGGTAAACCAATGACAATAGGCATATATATGCAACAGGCAGCTAGCTCCCAATAGTGCATTGCTGCAAAAACAAAGGTATGCTTTTCAACAAAGGATAAAACAAGAAGGAATCAAATTAGATAATATAAGTAATATGCAAAGCTGTTTAAAATTGTATTCTTTGTCTGAGACACAAAGGAGAATGTGGGGGTTTCATGTCCTTTTATGGGCCACATAGAAATATATGGCTATTAAATACACAATTAATATCTATCCTTAAAAATAGTGCTGTGGCACCAGAGAAGATTTAGGTAAGGTTTCAAGGTACCCTCTATCTGCTGTTCTCTTTCAAAGGGCTCTTTTGAGCTGTGGCTGTCTTTGTTGCCTACCCAGCAGACACCACCAAAGCAGACAGTCAATGGCACTCATTTTTAGCTATGCTTATTCTTCGGGAGGGGAGACACAAAATCTAGTGCAGAGGTCCCCCAGTTGGCCATCCTGAATGTAGAGTATAAACATTTAACTAAATTAAGTTAATTTATGTTTCTGCTAGGGTCAAAGAAGAGAAAACATGAAAATTCCTATTTTCCTATCATGATCTCTTAATGAAAATTTAAATTCTGTACTCCCTCCAGTTACACTGCATGCCAGTACCACTTTACTTTGGAGCTTGTGATTTAACAACAAAGGTATCAACATTTTTGAGGGTGAGCCTAGATTTTAAAGGGTCATTAAACTCAAAATATAATCTTGTCTTAAAATGTTTGAAAGGAACAAATAATTGGTTCTCAAAACCACCTTTTCCTGGTAAAAAATCAGGTACGGGGAATCATGGGATAAAGCAGAAAGTTCAGACAGACACTCTTCTGGCCGAGGAAATGGCCAAGAGGAGAAAAACCTTCAAAGATAACACCTGAATATCAAGAACACGCATAAGTCTC
Source organism: Bombina bombina (assembly GCF_027579735.1). NCBI lineage: Eukaryota > Metazoa > Chordata > Amphibia > Anura > Bombinatoridae > Bombina > Bombina bombina. The sequence continues at coordinate 755,153,754 of NC_069504.1, forward strand.
AAAATCAGGTTAATTTTCCACAGACGAGGAGCTGGTCTTATAACCAATCTGACTGTCACAAAGTTTAGAGACCTTTTTGTGATACAAGACCGATAAGGTGAAATTCGACCTTTAACGCTGATAACCTTTTTTCTAGACCATCCAGTAGGAATTGTAATATATGAGGAATTAAAAAAAGAAATCAAATGGTAATACTTGGTCTCACACCAGGTAAGAAAAATGTTCCACATCTTGTAATAAATATGCCTGGCAACAGGCTTCCATGCTTGAATCAAAGTGACAGTCACCTGATCAGAGAAATCTTTTTTTCAACAAAAGGATTAAACAAGAAGGAATATAATATAAGCAAATTGCAAAGTTCCATCTCTACGCTGCCAAATTTAGTGATTTGAGGCCTTGATGAAGGAAGGAACCTTAAAAGAAAAGGTCATTCCTGAGAAGAAGATGCCAAGGCTGGCTGGAGGACATCTGCTGAAACAGTTTTAGTTGTAGAGGACGTAAATGGAATTTGGCAAATAGAACAGCATCTGAAGGCACTACCATGAGATTTACTACTTTCATACATTGAAGGACGGAAGGAAGAGAAGTGAGCTGGAGTAGAGCACACACCTTCTTCAACCTTAGTCTGTGTTGATCCATTAGAGATTGTTTCAGACATACTAAATCTATTATGAAGCCAAGGAATGAAACCCTTGTCTGAGGAATTAGAGAGCACTTTGAGAGGTTGTTTTTCCAACCGTGAATACAAAAGAACTGATAAACTTTGCTTGTATGTACCAGAATGTTATCTAGATATGGAACCACTGAGCACTCACTATGGACAAAAGTGCTCTGAAAGCCTTTTTGTAGAGTTGGGGTGTCATTGCCAGGCTAAAGAGAAAAGCACAAACTAATGCTTGTTTAAGAAGGAAAATATGGAGGTAATTCTTATGATCCCTGTGAATAGGGATATGCAATAGGTATCTTTTAAGTCTATGGTAAACATAAATTAACCCTTCTACACTAAAGGAAGCATAGTGTGAATGGTCTCCATCTTGAAAGTCAGAACTTTAAGACATTTTTAAGACAAATTTTGAGAATCAAAATGGGCCTGAAAATCCCTTCTTTCAATAGAATGAAAAGGTTGGTATAGAACCCTTGGTTCTGTACCACAAATGAGAGCAGAGTAAAAACTTCATAGTTTCTAGGTCTGTTACAAATGCCAAGAATGCTCTGGCATTTAAAAGATCTCTGGGAATATGAGACATAAAGCTCCCTTACCTCCAGTAACTGTTGCAATAATAGCATCCAGCCCAGGTCCAAACAAAACCTTTCCCTAGAAAGGAAGGGAAAGAGGATACCATGTCAGCCGGCCATGACTTGAACCATATGGCTCTTCTAGACAAGTCATAGCAACACTTTGATCCAAGCAATTTCAACAGATGTGTCACAATTTAAACTGCAGGCTTGATCAACCTTCAGCCTCAAGTGATCCTGATCTTCTTGAGAAATAATGTCAATATGTTGTCACATCAGACTGCAGTAGGTGCTGCTACGCAGGCTACACTGACAGCTGGATAAAACATATAGCCTGCCAGCTGGAAGAATTGCCTGGGAAGGCTTTCAAGCTTTCTGTCCATGGGATCTTTAAATGAGGTGATGTCCTCTAAAGGAGTTCTCTAAAATAGTCATACAAGCCAAAGTGGAGATTGCTCCATTGAATTTTAGAATAGATTCCCATACCTCCAATTTTTCAGATGGAAAAGGAAAATGTTCTTGAGCAAATAAAACGGCACACCTGGTTTGCTCTACTTCTTGGTGATCAGGTACTAGGACAGTTATTGGCTGTTTTTATCAATCTATCAATCCTCTTAATATATTGTTTGTCTGTAGTATTTGACTATGTCACCAAGCTATGTGAAACATGTGTACGTGTTCATACTAATAGCCTATGTGCTATGAATGTGCATGGTATTTACGTGTTAGTACATTTTGTCTACCATGCTCATCTTAGCTGCAAAAGACTGCTTCCAGCAGATGGGCACATCTGAGGTAGTACAAGTATAGTGCCAAGAATCTGGTAAGGTTTTAACAAGAAGCAGCTCAGTGTAGACCAGGGGATTCGCAAGCATGCCTACCTAGGAGACTTGTGGCATCTCCACACTGGAACATATTAATCACTGCCTGGCTGAACTATCTTCCCTTTATGTAGGTTCACTGAAGAGAAAATTAGTTTCAAATCAGTTAGAGAACCCCTATCAAATGCTATGAAGCTCAGAAATGCAAAATTCACTTCATTTTTTGCAGGAGGCAAAAAAAAATGACTGAGGGATAATGGGATAAGTGGTATGGATCATTGTGTTAATATATTATTATGCTCTGTTATGTTGGGGGGTTTGCCTCCTTCTAATGGAATGGAGTTTAATCCTACATGTAGACTTTCACCATGTTTTGAAAGAAAGAAAAACAAAACAAACAAAAAAAAACCCTCTCCCACCAGCTCCTAACGGTAAAGTATTTCAAAAGGGACTATGAATCAGCTGGAGGAAAAACAAAAACATGCTCTTCAGCTAATCAATGCCAATGCCTTTCTACTAATAGATACTGGATTTAGGGTCCCCACAATTCCTGAATGTCAGCCTTATCTGAGAAGGTAAAAATGTGATGCTCCAGATGATATAAATATCTAAGATAGAAAGTGACTTGTGTCCAGTAGGGTTGTAGCCAATGATGGCATTTGGCTAATTCAGTAGTTAGCAGATAAATTCATGCATGCAGAACTTGTTGGAGATGTAGAACAGGCTGTATTTGTGTAAATGCATGTATAACAGATGTATAAATGCCATTAATTTCAGAATAATTAGCAGTAATTAATTTGTTTTAAAATAGTATAATGCTAAAGACACATGATGTTTCATATTAAAATAATCAGAATAAATATTGTGACCTAGCCCAATGCATAATGAACATAGAACTTATTGATGTAAGGAAATTATGGCATTTATTACACATTTTAAAGAAATATTTTCTTTCAATGTTGGATAGTAAATGTATTGCTGTGTTTGTTTGTCATGCTGCCCCCCGGTGTTAAGATGCGAGAACTACAGCCAGAAGGCTTTTTAGGCTGTTAAAAATAAGATATTCCAGATATCCAATCAGAAGGGACAAGGCTTCCGTTTGGGCATTTCCAATCCTCACCAATGATGAGAACTGATATAAGTAAGAGCAAGAGAAAGAAATAGGACACAGACAGATTCTGCTGGCTAACTTATAACTGGTGTGCTGGGCATGAGATACCATTTTACTTTGGCAAATCTGATCTACCCTTTTCTCATTGATTGCAAAATATACTTATTGGTATTTCTGAGGTGAGATTAAACCTGCTGAAAGATATTGGATATCGATTGGTGTTCATCCTGGTAATGTATTAAAATATTGTGGTAGATTGAAGAGAGCAAATTGTATTTTAAAGCTAGTATTTCATAGCCTTGAATAGCTCTTAGCTTGCCTTTTTGTATGCAAACACTTAAAGAAAACATTCATTATTGCTGTATGTAGCAGATTTAAATAAATAGTTTGTATTTCAAGTTGGTATTTCATAGCCTGTGTATTGTTAAACATATATCATTGATGCTAAGTAAATTATCTGTGAAATTTTGATATTTTAAAGTAGAATTGTGTTAGAGTAAAGCGTGGGTAAATAGCTGAGTATTTTACTTAGAATCCCATTGTGTTAATTGAATGAAAGGCTATTTGTAAATAAGGCTGGTTTTAAAGGTAAATTTTTATGAGCTTTGTAAGAAGTATAGCATATCTTAATAGTTTTTTTTTTTTTTTAAATGTGTCTAATATTGTTTCATATTCTGGTAGTACAAATATATTTGAATATGTTTGTAGATATTAACTAATAAAAATAATTCAGATATTTATATTAATTTTATGGTTTCTAGTAGATGCATATTGATTGAGGGTTTATATTTTAAAGGATAATTATTAAATGTATTGTATTATAGCCCTGCCCTAGACTGATATATTATTTGGAGAGCCCTACTGAAGATTCTTATAAATATACTGACATATTGTATGGAGGCACTTGCATGAGATTTATTATTTTTTATCATATTGATATCATATATCTGTAGTAAATAGAAATTATTATAAGAGAGAATTTTTTTTCATATTTCGAAATTAATATTTTGAAAATAAAAAAAATTTAAAAAAATTATTTTTGAAGATTGAAATATTGATATTTATGTTTCAAGATTGATACTAATATTTTGAAGTATTGTTAAAGATTAATTTTTGAAAAAATTAATAAAAATATAAATTTTTCATATTCCATAATTAAGCAAAAATATTGATTTTTCATATTTCAAAGCTAATCAAAAATATTAATTTTTCATATTTCAAGATTCATAAAAATATAAATTTTTCATATTTCAAAATTCATAAAAAATATAAATTTTTCATATTTCAAAATTCATAAAAATATTTTATTTTTTTCATATTTCAAAATTAATATTAAATTTTTTTGAAAATATAGTTTTTTTCTTCTCTCTTTTTATTGGTAAAAATTGTATTAGTGTTTTAATTTAACTAAATACTAAGCCAATATAATAATGTCTGTCACTAGGAGTGACTCAATTAATTCTGTACACAGCGTTGAAAACGGTCCCATCACAATACCCATTACTAGAGGTCAGGTCCTTAAGAAAGACATTATAAATCACATTAAAGAGAAGTTTAATATTGAGGGTGAATTAGATGATTTTATGGATATGCTTGAAATTAAGGCTAAAAATATTACCGTTAATAATAATATGTGGAATGAAAACAATTAATTTTTTCAAGAATTATTAATGATTAATCAAAAAGCGAGACAAACTAATACTAAAATCTTGGCCCCGTGTGATATGCATTATTGCCGAAATGTCGCTTTGTGTCATAGACAAACAATTGCAAATACAGGAGCTAGAAAGTAGTATTCGTTCCTCACGCAGATGCGAAGAGGATTTAAAAATAGCCAAAAATAAAATGGGTGAATTTGCCCAAAACCTAACCGCCTTAGATAAGCATAACATAGACTTACTCGCACAGATACAATAATTAAATAAACAGCTTGTGCAAAGCCAGAGAGAACTAAGTGATTTAAAAAGATAATATCGCCATAATGAAAACCCCTATATTAACAGTGAGAATATTGCAGATAATGCTAACTCCCTTAGAGAACGCGTCAGGGACGAGGTACAGAAATATATGGAAGAGTGTAGACAAATGACCCCTAATGGGTCAGAAATAGATTTCTCAAACAAGCAGTCACCTCATGATGTAAATCCAGGAAACTGCTGTAACTCAGCCGGTGAGGGTGATGGAAACTCTAATAGAGAATCACAAAGTAAGTCTAATAAGGTCTACGACTCCTATAAAATAATTACTTTCATACAGGGTGCAGTACCTATATTCGCCAATAAGGGAACAAAATCTGTAATTGATCACTTAGAGGCTTTTGAAAATGCATTAGCTATAATGAATGTTGCAAGTGAGAAATTAAAAATTGGTTTCTGCCCTGGGTATTTGACAGTAAACATCACAAATTCTTTACTTCACTAAAGGATATGAATATTGATTCCTGGTGTGAAATAAAACGACAATGCAGAAAGAAATTCGAGCAACATCGTGCTAAAACTGCCACGAAAATAGCGGTATATGGTTTAAAATGTAGTGCGAATCAAAGTCCCATTGAGTTACTTTCTGAATTAAAAAATGCGTACAGTATGGCTGAAGATAACCCCAGATTTGATTGCTCAGAATTTGTAAATTTATTTTTTGAAGCACTGCCTACACCCATCAAAAATTAACTTAGCTAGAGATTTTGATGAGGACTGCTCATTGGAATGGCTGATCAAAGAGGGTACAAAATTATACTCTATTCAGCAGTCCAGTGAGCAGGGGGTTAAAAAGGAATCAAAACCCAAAATTGTGGCAGAAACTAGGGTGTCACCTGGGACCCTATATTTGGAGTCTAAAAAGAAAACCTACGCGGAGGTGGTCAGTCAAAACAGGCCATCTCCACAGAGGTTTAACTCTGCCCCTTCCCCTACATGGGCTGAGGTGCAGAGAGACTATAACGAGAGTGGGGGACATATCAGATGAATAATTACTCACAAAGAATACTCACCAAATAATTGGTATCTGCGCAAGGGTAGATACAATAGATGGCGAAGATATTCTCAGGGTAACCAGACACCCCAGGTATATAATGCTCCCCAAAGTACTAATACTGAACAAGCTGAACCCCAGGGGCAACCATGCCAAAATAGAAATAGCGGCCCTTATTCTGAGGGAACCCAATGGTCCAGGAATCATTATTATGGGGCATCAAGAGATAGGCCCAGGGGTAGAGGTAACTTGTACAATCAGGTAGATATGCTTTTTATCCAGTTAAATCGGTTGCGCGAACAATTCGCTAATATGAGTCAACCTTCTACGGCTCAGCAATCGAACAATACTTTTTAGGGGTACAGCCAGTGGTCAGCAGTGGACCACAGGCACAGTCATAAATACTGCAGTATCACCTGAAAGGGAGGGGAGAGATATACAAAATGTAATAATAAATATAAATTATACTAATCATGTTCTCTCCCCACAGACCAGAAATGGACGATTTAGCTGTGATGACGAGCAACCTCAGCCTGAAAGCATTAACCAATCTTTCCCTTTGCAGTGTTCTCTTAACCTTATTTCCACAGATGCAGTACACACCAATCCAGCCAACCCTGTCATAAAGGAGACCAGTAGGTATGAAATTCCTTCTGCACGGGAAAACATGGTGGATTCAGGTAACACGTGGCAAAGCCCACAGATGTACAATAATGCAAACTTTATGTGTGAAATGGTAGAAACTCCAGGGAGATATTATGTATTAGCTGAGCTGCAAGATTCAGTCTCCAACCCTATTATGGGATTAATTGATACTGGGTCTCAGGCAACTATTTTATCCCACAGGTACTACACACAGCTACACCCCACAAACCTAAAATAAAAGAATTTGATGGTTCTCTAATAGGAGTTTGGGTTGACTCACTAAAAGTTTATGGTACTGCCTGGTTAATATTTAAATTGGGGAACAGGGTCATAAGACACCCTGTCATTATAGTGGATCTGCCAACTGATCGTTTAATTATTGGTAGTGATCTCCTGAAGCCATTAAGCACCATAATTGATTGCATAAATAATGTAATTAGGTCACAAGTTAAAAGGCCTATCAATTATGAGAAATCTGGTATATCTCGCCCCCGACATAACTGTCACGTGGTGGAAGAGAAACCAGATGCCGTGGAGATTCATTTCAGGAATAACTCTGTACCTGAAATCACTATTTTACAAATAGATAATCAGACTCCTTTAAGTGGCTCTGATGGTAATACTTTTAAAATTTCGCCTGGAAAAATAGCGAATACTTTCTTAGATGGCGATGTATTAACCATATCACTCCACAAGGGGGATCATAAAATCTCTAAGGGGGGGGGGGCAACGCTCAATACCTCGCAGGGATTGAGAGAGTTAAAGAGGATCTATTTATCCCTATACAAATGCATGACTTTGGTACAACAAAATATGCCAAATTGAACTTAAAACATGAAGCTAGCTATAAGTCAAGGCTTATTAGCGCAGATAGCTGAACCTAAAGTGATTAAATACCAATGTTGGATAGTAAATGTATTGCTGTGTTTGTTTGTCAGTGTTAAGATGCGAGAACTACAGCCAGAAGGCTTTTTAGGCTGTTAAAAATAAGATATTCCAGATATCCAATCAGAAGGAACAAGGCTTCCGTTTCGGCGTTTCCAGTCCTCACCAATGATGAGAACTGATATAAGTAAGAGCAAGAGAGAGAAACAGGACACAGACAGATTCTGCTGGCTAAATTATAACTGGTGTGCTGGGCGTGAGATACCATTTTACTTTGGCAAAGCTGATCTACCCTTTTCTCATTTCTCTCAAATATTGTGGTAGATTGAAGAGAGCAAATTGTATTTTAAAGCTAGTATTTCATAGCCTTGAATAGCTCTTAGCTTGCCTTTTTGTATGCAAACACTTAAAGAAAACATTCATTATTGCTGTATGTAGCAGATTTAAAGAAATAGTTTGTATTTCAAGTTGGTATTGTTAAACATATATAATTGATGCTAAGTAAATTATCTGTGAAAATTTTGATATTTTAAAGTAGAATTGTGTTGGAGTAAAGCATGGGTAAATAGCTGAGTATTTTACTTAGAATCCCATTGTGTTAATTGAATGAAAGGCTATTTGTAAATAAGGCTGGTTTTAAAGGTACATTTTTATGAGCTTTGTAAGAAGTATAGCATATCTTAATAGTTGTTTTTTTTTTTTAAAAAAATGTGTCTAATATTGTTTCATATTCTGGTAGTACAACTATATTTGAATATGTTCATAAATATTAACTAATAAAAATAATTCAGATATTTATATTAATTTTATGGTTTCTAGTAGATGCATATTGATTGAGGGTTTATATTTTAAAGGATAATTATTAAATGTATTGTATTATAGCCCTGCCCTAGACTGTTAAATTATTTTTTTGAGAGCACTACTGAAGATTCTTATAAATATACTGACACCTTTTTGGCATAATTAAACAGGTACAAGGGTTTTAGGAAAATAAAGGTGAAGGTTTTATTGATAGGTTAATTAGCAATGCAGAGAGATGCAAACTAGATAAAAAGACAAAGTCTCTGTGTAGACAAGAATACAAAGTAACTTGCTTTAGGCAGGCAAAAATGTAAATAAACTGTAATAGCAGGCAGGGTACATAGATATGCTGTAGACCAAAACATAGCAGTAACAGGCAGGATATGAAGAGATGCTGTAATCAGGTAACTGTAATGACAGGCAGGATACTTGCATAGGCTGTAGACTGATAACTATGTAGTAATAGGCAGGAATGCAGATCTTTGTAATAACAGGCAGGATACTTGCATAGGCTGTAGACTGATAACTTTGTAGTAACAGGTAGGAATGCAGATCTTTGTAATAACAGGCAGGATAATTGCATAGGCTGTAGACTGGCAACTTTGTAGTAACAGGCAGGAATGCAGATCTTTGTAATAACAGGCAGGATACTTGCATAGGCTGTAGACTGGTAACTTTTTTAATAACAGGCAGGAATGCAGATCTTTGTAATAACAGGCAGGATACTTGCATAGGCTGTAAACTGGTAACTTTGTAGTAACAGGCAGGAATGCAGATCTTTGTAATAACAGGCAGAATACTTGCATAGGCTGTAGACTGGTAACTTTGTAGTAACAGGCAGGAATGCAGATCTTTGTAATAACAGGTAGGATACTTGCATAAGCTGTAGACTGGTACTCTGAGGCAGTCCTTAGGAAATATCAGAGAATTAGCCAAGGTCCATTGCCAGGAAATCAGTCCAGAAATGAAACACAGTGCCAAGGGAAAATCCAGAAGAATATTCTCAAAAATGAAGCAGTAATCAGCCACCAGGAGATCCAACAAAGCTGAATTCAAACAGGAATCTGGAGCAGAAGATCTGTCAGAGTGCAACACTCAATGTCAAGGCCCAGAACGGAAAGCAAACCTGCCTAATATACGACTAGATTACAAGTTTTGCGGTAAGAGGGGTGGGGTGTTAACTTGCATGTTATTGTCACCTCTCACTTTCCTACAGCGCTGGTATTACAGGTTTTCATAAACCTGGCAATATCAGGCAAGAAGTGAGCATAGAGCAAAATTGTGCTCCATACCGCCCTCCAATACCAGCGCTGCTTAAGTCATCGGTGAGCTGGTTTTACGTGCTCGTGCACAATTTCCCCATAGACATCAATGGGGAGAGCCGGCTGAAAAAACACCTGCAATAAAGCAGCGTAAAGTTCCATAACGCAGCCCCTTTGATTCCTAGGGGGAGATAAAATTTATGTTTACACCTAACACCCTAACATGAACCCCGAGTCTAAACACCCATAATCTTACACTTATTAACCCCTAATCTTCTGCCCCAATATTTTTCGACACCTACATTATACTAATTAACCCCTAATCTGCTGCCCCAATGTCGCCCGACACCTACATTATACTTATTAACCCCTAATCTGCTGCCCCCAACGTCGCCGACACCTACATTATACTTATTAACCCCTAATCTGCTGTCCCCAATGTCACCGACACATACATTACACTTATTAACCCCTAATCTCCCGCCCCCAATGTCGCCGCAACCTATCTACACTTATTAACCCAGTGTGCTTAGAGGAATGTGGCTGCACCTCACTGACGAGGCCCATAGGAGGCCGAAACGATCGTCTGGGGTTGTCATGTTCCTTGTTCAGAGGAGAATTGCCTGGTATTTCGGGGCTGGACTGACCTTAATTGGCAGGATCAGACTGATATACTTCAGGAAAGTTTTCTTCTGTGAAAAGCACACTGGTCTAAAAGAGGCTGCTTCCGGGTGGTAAATCGCCATAGAACAAGCCACTGAGCTGTTGTTCGTTCCTGGTAGAGCGCTTCTCTCTTTGTATGCAAATACTTATTAACCCCTAATCTGCTGCCCCTAACATCGCCGCCACCTACCTGCATTTATTAACCCCTAATCTGCCACCCCCAACGTCGCTGCCACTATACTAAATTTATTAACCCCTAAACCTAAGTCTAACCCTAACCCTAACACCCCGAAACTTAAATATAATTAAAATAAATCTAAATAAAAAATCCTATCATTAACTAAATAATTCCTATTTAAAACTAAATACTTATACTTGTATCTATCTTAGGGTTTATTTTTATTTTACAGGCAAGTTTGTATTTAATTTAACTAGGTAGAATAGTTACTAAATAGTTAATAACTATTTACTAACTACCTAGTTAAAATAAATACAAATTTACCTGTAAAATAAAACCCAACTGGTCTTACACTAACACCTATCATTACACTAAAATTAAATAAATTAAATTAAATACAATTACCTAAATTACCAAAAAAACAAACACTAAATTACACAAAATAAAAAACATATTATCAGATATTTAAACTAATTACACCTAATCTAATAGCCCTATCAAAATAAAAAGCCCCCCAAAATAAAAAACCCCTAGCCTAAACTAAACTACCAATACTAAACTAAACTACCAATAAACCTTAAAAGGGCCTTTTGCGGGGCATTGCCCCAAAGTAATCAGCTCTTTTACCTGTAAAAAAAAATACAAACACCCCCCACAACAGTAAAACCCACCACCCACATAACCAACCCCCAAAATAAAATCCTACCTAAAAAACCTAAGGTCCCCATTGCCCTGAAAAGGGCATTTGGATGGGCATTGCCCTTAAAAGGCCATTTAGCTCTATTGCTGCCCAAACCCTAATCTAAAACTAAAACCCACCCAATAAACCCTTAAAAAAACCTAACACTAACCCCCGAAGATCCACTTACAGTTTTGAAGACCGGACATCCATCCTAAACGAAGCCGGGAGAAGTCCTGAACGAAGCCAGGAGAAGTGGTCCTCCAGACGGGCAGAAGTCTTCATCAAGACGGCATCTTCTATCTTCATCCATCCGGCGAGGAGCGGGTCCATCTTCAAGACATCCGGCACAGAGCATGCTCTTCTTCCGACGACTACCCGACGAATGAAGGTTCCTTTAAATGACGTCATCCAAGATGGCATCCCTTTAATTCCGATTGGCTGATAGAATTCCATCAGCCAATCGGAATTAAAGGTGAAAAAATCCTATTGGCTGATGCAATCAGCCAATAGGATTGAGCTTCCATCCTATTGGCTGATCCAATCAGCCAATAGGATTGAGCTTGCATTCTATTGGCTGATTGGAACAGCCAATCGAAATTAAAGGGACTCCATCTTGGATGACATAATTTAAAGGAACCTTCATTCGTCTTTAGTCGTCGGAAGAAGAGGATGCTCCACGCCGGATGTCTTGAAGATGGACCCGCTCCTCGCCGGATGAATGAAGATAGAAGATGCCGTCTGGATGAAGACTTCTACCCATCTGGAGGACCACTTCTGCCGGCTTGGATGAAGACTTCTCCCGGCTTCGTTGAGGACTTCTTGCCGCTTCGCTGAGGACTTCCCCCGGCTTCCTTTAGGATGGATGTTCGGTCTTCAAAATTGTAAGTGGCTCTTCGGGGGTTAGTGCTAGGTTTTTTTAAGGGTTTATTGGGTGGGTTTTAGTTTTAGATTAGGGTTTGGGCAGCAATAGAGCTAAATGCCCTTTTAAGGGCAATGCCCATCCAAATGCCCTTTCCAGGGCAATGGGGAGCTTAGGTTTTTTTAGGTAGGATTTTATTTGGGGGGTTGGTTGTGTGGTTGGTGGGTTTTACTGTTGGGGGGTTGTTTGTATTTTTTTTTACAGGTGAAAGAGCTGATTTCTTTGGGGCAATGCCCCACAAAAGGCCCTTTAAAAGGCTATTGGTAGTTTAGTTTGGGCTAGGGTTTTTTTATTTTTTGGGGGGGGCTTTTTTATTTTGATAGGGCTATTAGATTAGGTGTAATTAGTTTAAATATCTGATAATTTGTTTTTTATTTTGTGTAATTTAGTGGTTTTTTTTTGGTTATTTAGTTAATTGTATCTAATTTAATTTATTTAATTGTAGTGTAATGTTAGGTGTTAGTGTAAGAAAGGTTAGGTTTTATTTTACAGGTAAATTTGTATTTATTTTAACTAGGTAATTAGTAAATAGTTAATAACTATTTAGTAACTATTCTACCTAGTTAAATAAATACAAACTTGCCTGTAAAATAAAAATAAATCCTAAGCTAGATACAATGTAACTATTAGTTATATTGTAGCTAGCTTAGGGTTTATTTTACAGGTAAGTATTTAGTTTTAAATAGGGATTATTTAGGTAATAATAGCAATTTTTATTTAGATTTATTTTAATTATATTTGTTAGGGGGTGTTAGGGTTAGGGTTAGACTTAGGTTTAGGGGTTAATAAATTTAGTATAGTGGCAGCGACGTTGGGGCGGCAGATTAGGGGTTAATAAATATAGGTAGGTGGCGGAAATGTTAGGGGTGGCAGATTAGGGGTTAATAATATTTAACTAGTGTTTGCAAGGCGAGAGTGCGGCGTATTAGGGGTAAATATGTTTATTATAGTGGCGGCGATGTCCGGAGCGGCAGAATAGGGGTTGATAATTTTAGTTTAGTGTTTGTGATGCGGGAGGGCCTCGGTTTAGGGGTTAATAGGTAGTTTATGGGTGTTAGTGTACTTTTTAGCATTTTAGGTATGAGTTTTATGCTACAGCTTTGTAGCATAAAACTCATAACTACTGACTTTAGAATGCGTTACGAATCTTGCGGGATAGGCTGTACCGCTCACTTTTTGGCCTCCCAGAAAAAGCTTGTAATACCGGCGCTATGGAAGTCCCATTGAAAAAACACTTTAAGGCCAAAAAAGTGTGCGGGACAGCTGTACCTACAAGACTCGTAATAGCAGCGGTAGTGAAAAAGCAGCGTTATAACCCATAACGCTGCTTTTTTACTCATAAAGCAAAACTCGTAATTTAGCCGATAGCAGGCTGCTGATTATATAATTTGTTACAGCTGGTAGGCAGGTGGAGCCAGAGAGCCAAAGCTGCAGCAAACAGAAAACCAATATTCTCAGCCTGTGACCAAGCCATCTGGTGGTGAAGAAGTAAGGCAGTAGTCTGTGAAAAGAACAGCAGCAGAAATAGAAACAGGTCCCAGGTTCAATTCTAGGCTGGGTCATGACACTTTATCATTCTTAATGTTAAAAAGAGATGCAAGGCCTGCTTCCAAAGTGTACTATTAAAGTGATTGTTGAGGTTAAATACATAATACAACAAACATCCAATGTTTCAAAAGATGTGTGAATACAGAAGGAGGAAATACTATCAAGAGTATATAAATATATCCATTACATCACCTGTAGCTTTGATCATGCACAGAGTGAACCTCACATTTTCAACTTTTTTTTTTTTGCTTTAAAATAAGCTGTATACACATAAAAAACATACATATAAAAAGGAAAAAGTTAAAGAATGCTCAATTTATACCCGAAATAGTGTAAGAAAATGAAACATTAAAGGGACAGTATACTGTAAAATAGTTTTTCCCTTAATGTGTTTACAATTGCTTTATTTACCAACTGCTGAGTAAAAAATGTATGAAAATTAGCTTTCTATGGTTTATTTGTGTATATTAAAGCTCTGATTTTGTGTTTTGAAGCCACAACCTAATAAAATGGGTTGAGCTTGTAGGTATACTCAGATCTCATTACTGTATCACAATGTGTACATATCACCTGCTTCTTTATCTTATATCTGTCCATAATACAATCACCAGTACTTGGAAAGAACAATGGAAAATCAACATTTTATTACTTTACCTCTGCTATATCCCACTGGGAGTGCAATTTCTTCTGCTGGCTGTGTTTACAACGCTTATCTATAGCTTGGACCTGCGGCCACAAACTTTCAGAATAGGTGGGGATACCACATGCTAAATCAACTATTTCAAATGCCAATATAAGGGTAAAGGGTACTTGTAAACAATTTAATACACTCCAGCAGGTAAAGTGGATCATCAGGAACAAATTAAAGGAGAGAACATTTTTAAGTAAACTGTCCCTTTAAACTGTGAATCCAATTATATAAGAGCTATCAGTGCATGTAAAGACATGTAGGAGCCACTCAAGCTTGGGTATCTGATTTAGAACTTTAAACTTAACTTGAAGGTGATGCTGATCAATCATGCTAAGCTAGGTAGGAAAAAATAAAGTCAGCACTATGGTAAAATGTAAACGTTACTATATGGGTTGCGGTATAGGCGAGACAAACCGCGTAGGTAGTCCTCCCAATCTAGGAGGCATCTTATGTGGTGAGGGGCGGGGAGGTGGATATTTAAATATAGTAGGTAGCAAAGCATATGTGTTACTGGGGGGAAAAGTAGAAATAAGCATATTAATAAGCTTATTTAACATAAATAGTATAACCAAGCATTGTATATACGGCCACTCTTGGACCTTGAAATTTAGTTAGAAACAGCAGGGTTAGAAGGTTTTGACTAATAAAGAATAACCAAAGCGCTCTAAATTCTATTACCAATATTAATTGTGTTGGTGTTATAATAGGGGTGCAACTGAGAAAGAAAAAATATTTTATGCACGTGAATGACTAATAGGCTGATCCGAGTAATATTCGCTTAGAATGTAGGGATAACTGTTCACTCCCGATTGTATCAAATTTTTAGGTTAAATTTATGAGTTAACCAGCATATACTTGGCATATAGAGATGGATATGTGATCCTCCCTACATCTATTGGGGAGCATAAGCTCTATCTAGGTGTGTGGGTGTCTTGGGACCCCTGTCAATCAGGAGAGCATGCAATTTTAAACAGTTTTCCAATTTACTTTTATAAAAAAAATACAAAATCGTATGAATACTTTCTGAGACACCAGTTCCTACTGAGCATGTGCAAGAAATCACGGTATATATGTATATGGATTTTGTGATGGCTGTCACATGATGCAGGGGGAAGAAAAATGTATCTAACTTTAAGATTTGTCATAAAAAAGAAATGTACTACTCATTTGAGATTCAAACTAACTGCTCTTCTATTTTTCTTTTTTTTTATTATGCATTAGTTTATTGTGCAATTCTGATGATAAACCACTTCTGCACAATTCCTCCAACACAAGTTGTTTTTTTTTAATCTGAAACAATTTTATTGGAAAAAGAAAGGCCTAGGAGGGCCGAAACGCGTCAACATACTGGTGAGCACATTTCTGATTCCATTATACCACATTTAGACGTTATTAAACTATTGTACTTTATTTTACCCACAGATTTAGGAGGAGGATTTTGGACCTATCCGCCACATCATTGTATTTTTTCCTTTTGTATTTTTTTCACTTTTTTTCTAATTATATCTCACTTTCACCACAGTCATTGGAGTTATTTTTGGAAGTTTTTGGGAAGAGTTTTCATTTGGAGTTAATCATCTAGGATTTTCTACACACACTAACTTATTATTTTTTGTGGAACACTATTTTTTTGAACACTGTGATTTTTCAAAGAGACATTTTTTAGAGATCATCTGAGAGACATTTTTTTCATCACTATTTCTTTATATAACATACCGGATCTATCCGGTCATCTTACTGGTACTACAATTGCATTTATCCCACACTATTGTATTGTATGTATATTGAATTTGCACCACTCACACTTTTATATTGCATTTGTACCATTTATACTATATCACGCTAATCTCTGGTTATTATACTCCAGATTGCTGTATGTAAATATTTGTGCTCAAATCGTATTTTAAAGATCACGTAATATTATGATCTTAGACTGTCATTGGAGCTAACGTAACACTTGTTCCAACAGTAGGGTATTTTTAGCTAAACAGATATAGATAACACTATATCCTTTAATTTCTATCTCATGGATCCATGGAGATTTTAGGAAGATCTTAAGAAGTTTTTTAATCTGTATGTATTATACTGTATATTTTATTTGACTGTAATAAATATATTGCATTTTTTAAACATCCATACTCTCACAGTCCTTTTAAGCTTCCCAGCGCTCACTATATCACACAATTATAGTCACTTCTCGAGTCCACTAGGGGACTATTGCTAGTGAGCTTAAGGCTGTAAAATACTAGCGCTCGGTCTACTATACATATGTTCCAAGGCACCAATATAGTAGCACTTGTAGTAAATAGTTTACATATTGTTACATTGCAGGACTGAGCGAATATATTTGAGGGTGAACCACCACTTAATAGAGTAATCCATTTCCCTCCGTCTGTAAAATTCTCTATCTTCACATGTGTTAACATGGCTGCACTATGATAATTCAAAACACTGGCCTAAAAAACACTATTTAAACCAATAAACCACAGTTTATTGTGTCTGAGTCAGAAGCCATTGAGACTAGCTTGAATGAGTCATTTTTAGTTAAAGGGGCATGAAACTCAATATTTTTCTTTCATGATTTAGAAAGAGCATGCGATTTGAAACAACTTTCTAATTTACTACTATTATCTAATTTGCTTCATTCTCTTGATATTCTTTGCTGAAAAGCATATGTAGATAGGCTAAGTAGCTGCTGATTGGTGGCTGCACATAGGTGCCTCGTGTGATTGGCTCACCCATGTGCATTGCTATTTTTTAACAAAGGATATCTAAAAAAATGAGCAAATTAGATAATTGAAGTAAATTATTATTATTATTATCGGTTATTTGTAGAGCGCCAACAGATTCTGCAGTGCTATAAACAAAGGCGGAGTACAACAAAACAATTATAGGGATCAAATCAGTAGAGGGCCATGCCAAGAGTTGCACTGTTGTAGTCAGCTCTTAAGAAGGTGATCTACAAAGAGCTGGACTCTTAAATTGGAATGTTGTTTAAAATTGTATTCTCTACCTGAATCATGAAAGAAAAGTTTTTTGGTTTAGTGTCCCTTTAAAGACACACTGTACTAATGTATTTGCTTCAATTATTTAGATGTAAGAACAGCATTTAAACATAGTAGATAAGGTTGAAAAAAGAATGAAGTCCATCGAGTTCAACCTATACAAATCTAAAATACTTACAAAAACCTCTGTACCCTCCCACCTCCCTTCTCACCCTTTCCCAACACCCTTCCCCCACCACCCCCACCACATTCCCCCTCCCTTTCCCTTCCTTCCCATCACCTACCCCGGCCAGGATGTCTGTCAAATTAAACCAAACAAAAAAGTGCCATTAGGGCTTTTTGCGGTACCATCCCCACACTGCTCTCAGTTATGCCCTATAATAGGATGAGAGACTTTTTCATCATTTTTTTGTTGTTTTTTTGAAGTTCAGTTCATGTTTGTTACAACCATCAATGTTATAATGTTAACTATGATTTATTGTTCATATTGTTATACACTACACATACCTTTTTTTCTCCTGCAGGTATTCTATTCTCAAAGCAAACCCTACTCTACCACAATAGGCCCACATCTACTACGCTGTCTTGTCAAAACACCAACCACTACTAAACCATGACGTCCAAAGACACCATTGACCAGACAAGAACACTAACTCTCCTCACACAAAACGTGAAGGGACTGAATTCTCCACACAAAAGATCAAAAGCTTTACTTGATCTCTCCAAAAGACAGGCCGATATCTTGTTTCTGCAAGAGACCCACTTCAGATGAAATAGGGAACCCAAGTACTTTGGTAAGATTTACACCACCCATTACCACAGCTCTGATACTTCTAAGAGAGGCGGGGTTAGCATTTTACTTCACAAATCGCTCCCCTTCACTCTGTTACACACAGCGAAAGACTCAGACGGCAGGTTTCTCGCCCTAGTGGGGCTGCTTTTTGGAAGACCAGTCACATTAATAAATATTTATGCCCCAAACACCGATCAAACCCCCTTTTTCAAATATATACTTAATAAAATAGTCGATATCGCAAAGGGTCCCACTTTTTTCGCTGGCGACTTCAATGTACCATTACAACCCATGAAAGATAGCTCCATGAACACGCTTTGGGTAGGACTACGGAACCTTAACCTGCACGATACCTGGCCCTTCATCCACCCAGACACAAGAGACTATACTTTCTTTTCACATCCCAACAAGACGTATAGTCACTTAGATTATATCTTCTCCAACCAAGCGTCCCTAACCTTAGTCAAAAGATGCGACATATCCCCCACATCATGGTCCAACCACTCCGCAGTAAAACTTAAAATCTCCTGGCCGGATACACCCATGACACCATACAAATGGAAATTGGACAATAACTTGCTAAATGATCCAGCTACAATAACAAAAATTAGCTCCACCATTCAGGAATACTTCCGCTTGAATACGCTTTTGGTAGCTAGTAAATATATGATCTGGGAAGCGCAAAAGTGCGTGATTAGGGGGGAGTTAATTAAACTAAAAGCTCGATACCAGAGATCACAAAGACAATTATACAAAGACCTCTAAGACACGTTCGCCCGCCTAGATTTAGCCCATAAATTGTCCCCAACTGATCCACTTACAACAGCTAGCGTACAAGATGCCAGACAAGCTTTAGATAGCTTTCTGCAAATTGAGTACCAGGCACTCAGGACAAAAACCAACAGTATGTTCTTCCATGAGAGCAATAGATCAGGCAAACTCCTAGCCAGGGCCCTAAAAAAAAAAGAGACTAAAAGCCTACATAAATGAAATTAAACACCCCCACCCTCCCACTACCCTCACCACCACTGCAGACATCTTACAATCTTTCCGCGACTATTATTCAACACTCTACAACATTAACAAAAATTCCACAATGGGTGGACCTCTCCCGAACCTTCTCTCTTACCTGGCACAAGCATAGTTACCCAAAATAACACCTGAGCAAACTCGACATCTTAATAACCCCATTTCCCAGCCTGAAATGCTTGCGGCTATCAAATCACTTGACAATGGGAAGAGCCCCGGCCCAGACGGCTTTACCGGAAAATATTATCATATTTTCTCCTCTCTACTCCTACCCCATCTCACTCAGCTCTTTAATGAGGTATCAGAAGCTAACCCTTTCCCTCAATCAATGCTTGAAGCACAAATTGCAGTACTCCCGAAACCAGGCAAACCCCCCCACCACACCTGCCAATTTCCGCCCAATATCCCTTTTAAACACAGACATCAAGTTATATGCCAAAATACTTGCCGCCCGTATTAACAGTATACTGCCATCAATCGTACACACTAACCAAGCTGGGTTCACCCCCCTTAGAGAAACCAAAGACAACACTACCAAAATTCTCCTTTTAATGGAATACTCTACCACTAATAACATACCTTCCGCATTCATTTCAATGGATGCGGAGAAAGCCTTTGATAGGCTGGATTGGCTTTTTTTACAGGTGACACTAAAACAATTCGGCTTCGAACAATTGTTCATAGGGAAAATATTCTCCCTCTACAACCACCCCCAAGCAAAAAACAAACTAAACGATACACTCTCACAACCATTTGACATTACAAATGGCACACGGCAGGGATGCCTTCTTTCCCCTATCCTGTTTGTCCTCGCCATGGAAGTCCTCGCCGCTTATATCAGGCACAATGAGGCCATACACGGATTCAAAATAGCCCAACAAGAATACAAAGTCACTCTGTACGCTGACGATCTCTTTCTCACCATCACACAACCCGAATTGTCACTCCCCTCCCTGATGCACACCCTTCACACTTACGGCACCTACTTTAATTTCAAGAACAACATTACCAAATCAGAATTACTGCCCGTAGGGCTACACTTGGCTGACCTAGACGCAATACAGTCCTTAGCTCACTTTGCCTCCAACACCAATCCATCAAATATCTAGGTGTCCACATATCCCCACACTTACAGGCCTTACTCGATTTAAATTTTAAAGCCATTTTTAACACAACAAGTGCTTTACTTAGATCCTGGAGTAACAAGCCAATCTCTTGGTTGGGCAGGATTAATTCAGTGAAAATGACCCTCCCCAAATTACTATATCTCTTCCAAACCCTACCAATACCTACCCCAAATTCCCTAATTCATAAACTCCAAAAATCTATCATCTCCTATATCTGGCAACATAAGAAACCCCGGATAGCCACTGCCACATTATACCGCCCCAAAGAGCAAGGCGGCCTCAGGATTCCAAACTTAATGCAATACAGGCTAGCCTCCTTTTATTCCCGAATCATCCACTGGAGCAGACACTCGACACATGAAGAATGGGTACTCCTTGAGCACTCACTATCCTCCACCAACCACCTGGGCAGCAAATGCTGGCTATCACCCAACAAACAAAACCTACCAATACACCTTCCAACTATAACCAAAGAGACTTTCAAGATGTGGGATTCGCATATCAAACGCCATAACCACGTATCAAAAATACCCTCTCCGCTAACTCCCCTCCGCGATAACCCTGACTTCCCTGTCAAACTACTCCCACAAGCGACTCAAACCCCCCATATATCCAGATCCTTCCCTTGCCACCCACTACTCATAAATGGGAAACCCAAGACTCTACCCGAAATCGCATCAACACTAGAGACTACACAATTAAACTGGTTCCAACACCGACAAATCTCAGACTTCCTTACTAAACATCCCAAGAAAGTCCAACTCACATGCCCTTTAGCTGGCTTTGAAAGCAGCTGCATTAATGAAACATTGAGCAGAGGCTTTCTTTCCTTCACACATCAATTACTCATGCAAATGTATCACCTCTCCCTCCCCTCTTACATACAAAAATGGGAAAAAGAGATCGGCTCAACTCAAACCCACAAAGACTGACTGAAAATTGTCTCCTATATGACGAAATCTTCATCCTCCATTTATACAATGGAGATGAACGTCAAACTTCTGTACAGATGGTATTATACCCCATACCGACTGCATGCCATTCTCCCTGAGCTCTCACCTAACTGTTGGAGGGGCTGCCATGACATAGGCACCCCAACACACATATGGTGGGCATGCCCCATCGCCCAGGCATACTGGGAACTATCAAAGCGGAATTCGACATTTTCTTATCAACAACTCTCGAACTAAACATCTGGTTCTTCCTCTTTAACAAGTTCACTAAAATAAAATGTAAACTACAACTGGCCTTACTAACTATTATGACAAACTCAGCAAAACAGCTGATACCAAAAAATTGGAAAAACCATAACCTCCCATCCATTTCAGTCTGGAAAGAAGCGACCTCTCAGTCACTCAAACTAGAAAAATACCACTACAACCGTAATAAACAGACAAACAACTACCATTCCATTTGCTTCCTATGGGAAGAATACATCAACCAAACACAACCCCCACCCACGACATAAGGAACCCAACAGTACCTCTTCTCCATATAACTACCATTACATTCCGCTGCCTGCAATTGACAAAAGACTTTTCAGCCCTAACTGACTTACCACCCATCTCTATGGCCTAACAACTCCTTTCTTTCTTACCTGCAGGAACCATGCAATCAGACTACACCTTATACAGTTAAATGCTTCAGTAGACACTTTTTTTACTAAACTAGAATTAACCAATAGTTGTGCATACCGCTGTTGACCCATAAAGGGTATCTTATTTTTGAAGAAAACTTTTTTCTCTATTTCTTTTGTATCTTTTTTTTTTTCTTTTTTTCTCTTCTCCTGTCAGTTATACTTCTTCTGTTGTTCCTTTGTATTTACAGAATAACAAAAAACTGATGCATATGTAACCATTTTGCATATTTTCATGTCTGTATTGGTTATATGTTTTTCAATAAAGCATTTGAGAAAAAAAAATACTTACAAAAAGCTCCAGTTAAGCTTAACTAACCCCACTAAAAGGTGACTCATTTAATACTAGCAATCATATCCATGAATTTTGTTTATATACAGAAATGTATCCAGACTATTTTTAAATGTATCTAGGGTGTTGGCATTCACTACCTCCTTTGGTAATGAGTTCCACAATTGTATTGCTCTTACAGTGAAAAAACGTTTCCGTTGCAGGAGATTAAATCTCCTTTCCTCCAACCTTAAATGGTGACCTCTTGTCAGAAACAATTTTCTAGGAATAATCAGACTTTCTGCCATCTCTGAATATGGGCCTTGAATATATTTATATAAAGTAATCATGTCACCTCTCAAGTGCCTTTTTTCTAAAGAAAACAGACTCACTTTGGCTAGCCTCTCCTCATAGGTTAATTTCTCCAATCCCCTTATTAGCTTTGTGGCCCTTCTCTGAACTTTTTCTAGTTCTGCAATATCTTTTTTTGAGATCGGTCCCCAGAACTGCACTCCATACTCAAGGTGAGGTCTTACCAGGGCTTTATATAGTGATAGAATTATGCATTCCTCCCTTGAATCAATGCCTCTTTTAATACCTGCTAGTATCTTATTATCCTTTGAAGTCGCTGCCCTGCATTGTGCACCCATCTTTAGCTTGTTATCTATTACTACTCCCAAATCCCTTTCCTCCTCTGTTTGGCTAAGTCTTGTCCCATTTAAAAAATACGTTGCCTGCTTATTTTTACTTCCAAAATGTAGAACCTTGCATTTTTCTGTAATAAATCTCATTTTCCATTTACTTGCCCATACTTCTAATTTTTGCAGATCCCTTTGTAATGAAAGTTCATCCTGCTCTGACCTAATGACCTTACTTAACTTAGTATCATCTGCAAAAATAGGGATGTCGCTATTTTTTTATTTTTTATTTTTTTTAAAAAAAAGAAGATTTATTGGTATTCCATATCAAATACAATCTTTGCTCAATCATTATTTCAAGAAATCAAACAATACCACACAAACATGTCTTCATATCAAACACATTAGTTTAACAAAGTCTAACATAAAGTATACTTGTTTTGATAAAGCATATTTCCTAGGTTACCTCTTGGGGTAAGCTATTTATCCCATCCCTCCTTTTCTCATTTTTACACATTTCTTTTTGAACCACAGAAGTAGAAGATTACATTTCTCCCAAATTTCTATATGAAGTATGCAAGATTTATGATGTCACTTTTATACAAAACAACACTTAAACAACCAAGTTTTCCCCATAACCGAAAGAAAAAAAAAAGAAAAAAAAAGAAAAAGATAATAGACCCTCCCCCTCCTCTCCCCATTCCCCTCGACATGGCCCAGCTATCCTACTCGAAGAGCCATTCTCCTCTCAGTCTACAGTTTTCTATATAAACTGTACTCTCAAAAATTTTAATTATTCGTTTCTGTTCCTCTATATCTTGAGTTTTAACCCACTTCCCCCATTTATCAAAGAAGCGTACAATGTTAGTTTCAATGTCAAACAGGGTGTCTTGAAGTTCTATGAGGAATTGGTGATGAATACTTTCCCTTAAATTCAGTAAAGATGGTGGTTTAGCATTCTTCCACCCTTTTAATATAAGATTCCTCCCTATTAGGATTACCATTGTTCTAAATTTTCTATTTTGTAAGTACTCTTTCTTATAGTAGAAAAAAAAAACCTGATCTGCTTGTAAGGTAATTTGGGTCTCATATATCTTAGAAAAAAAGGGTTCTAAGGTGTGCTAAGACAAAATGAGATTAACAAACTCCCCCTAAATGACAATATCCCTAAAATTGTCACAGAGTATAAATATATGAAGAAAAGGGAAAAAGGGAAGCGCTAAAACAAAGCTAAAGGTAATCTCTCACTTAATATATATACACAGTTTATTAAAACATATATAATTCACATAAAAGGGACGTCTCCCCAAATGACACTGTCATAAAAATATTGGTTCAGTATATAACAAGGCCGCTAATATAAAATCAAAAATATATTGCACATTGATTGACGGTTCTAAAACATATCATAAATCAGGGTTCAGTTAAAAGTTCATAGAATTAACGATTAAAACCACCAAGCTGCCAGAGGAAAAAAGTTAATATGGTAGGTCTACCAATCAAAGTGTTCTGAATACTCCACACTTCCTTAAGAGAGATATATGACCAGCGTATACACAGAGATGTATTGTTATGAGTTCTTGTCAATGACTTTACCCACGATCGTCTGCAGTACACCTTCCCTGTTCGGTATCTCCCTCGAGTGGATCCGACTGGGGTTTCTCGGCGTCTGACGTCACGGAATCGAGATCCGGCAAAGAGAAGCGGTCAGAGCTTAGCGCTTCTTGTAACCTTCACAGGTGCAAATCTTTCACATCCACCCTGCACTTAGTGCTTAGTGCACGCAAGGGTGTATACAGGTATTGTAGAGAGATGTTGTAGAGAGGTATTGTGGTGAATATTCCAACTTCATTCAAACCACAAAACATGTAGTAGAAATTACAAATAGGAAAATAAAGTTCCATTACTTATAACCCGGGTTAAGTATAGAGAATCCAAATGGTGTAGATATATTGCACATATGACAAAGGGTAGTCCTGCCTTCACAGCCGACGCGTTTCGCCCTCTTCAGGGCTTTATCAAGGTAGTGATGGCAAGTCCAGATACCTTTATTTAAATGTTTATATGTTTATATTTAGTTGATCTAGCTATTTATTTTATTTATTTACACAGCACATTTAAAAAATTTTAACACTAATTTATATGTTTATGTCTACACTACGATATTAATAATATTAGCTGTATCTATGCGAGTCATCAGTTTATCCTTATTGAAATAAAGATTCTATTTAGGGTTCCTATTGTGAATTATGCGCTATTATAGATATAGAGATGCACTAAGATTTGTCCAAATACCACCTTAAGAAGAAGCTGCATTTGAAGCCAAATACCACCTTAAGAGAGTTTGTCAATTAAAATCAGCACCAATCGAATTAAAGATACACCTTTAAATAAAGGTATCTGGACTTGCCATCACTACCTTGATAAAGCCCTGAAGAGGGCGAAACGCGTCGGCTGTGAAGGCAGGACTACCCTTTGTCATATGTGCAATATATCTACACCATTTGGATTCTCTATACTTAACCCGGGTTATAAGTAATGGAACTTATTTTCCTATTTGGAATTTCTACTACATGTTTTGTGGTTTGAATGAAGTTGGAATATTCACCACAATACCTCTCTACAACACCTCTCTACAATACCTGTATACACCCTTGCGTGCACTAAGCACTAAGTGCAGGGTGGATGTGAAAGATTTGCACCTGTGAAGGTTAGCTCTGACCGCTTCTCTTTGCCGGATCTCGATTCCGTGACATCAGACGCCGAGAAACCCCAGTCGGATCCACTCGAGGGAGATACCGAACAGGGAAGGTGTACTGCAGACGATCGTGGGTAAAGTCATTGACAAGAACTCATAACAATACATCTCTGTGTATACGCTGGTCATATATCTCTCTTAAGGAAGTGTGGAGTATTCAGAACACTTTGATTGGTAGACCTACCATATTAACTTTTTTCCTCTGGCAGCTTGGTGGTTTTAATCGTTAATTCTATGAACTTTTAACTGAACCCTGATTTATGATATGTTTTAGAACCGTCAATCAATGTGCAATATATTTTTGATTTTATATTAGCGGCCTTGTTATATACTGAACCAATATTTTTATGACAGTGTCATTTGGGGAGACGTCCCTTTTATGTGAATTATATATGTTTTAATAAACTGTGTATATATATTAAGTGAGAGATTACCTTTAGCTTTGTTTTAGCGCTTCCTTTTTACCCTTTTCTTCATATATCTCATATATCTTACTTAGCCAGTAATTTACTCTCCCCCAGAATCTTTGTATTTTAGGGCAGAGCCAAAAACTATGTACCAAGTTTGTACTTTTTTGTCAATATGTTCCTTCCCCAGTTCCACCCCACTTAGCAATTTTCTCAGGTGTAATATATACCATCCACAGTATCTTAATATGTTGCTCTCGCATAGGAATGGCTAGCAATGCCTCTTCTACCCTCTCCACATTTTTCAATATTGTTTGCGCACTAAGATTCGTGAAGATCAATTCTCGCCATTTTACAACCCCTGCCTCAATATATTGTTTGTGATTTCTATTGTTTACTAAGTTATATAGGAATGGTATGGAGTATTTGCCGTTTTTAATAAGATTGATCACCGGTAATAATGGTGTAAGTTCCCAGTTATTCCCTTGTAGCCGTATTAGTTTCAGGCAATAATGTCTAACTTGTAAGAAGGGGAAGAAGTGTCTATCTGGCAGAAGGAATTTATTTTTAATTACTTCAAACTCTTCGACCTTCATTATATATTGGCTTCTTTTTACTAGTTGGATAATTTTAGATAACCCCTTCTCTCGCCAGAGTGCAAATATTTTAGAGGAAAGGCCCTGTTTAAACTCTAAGGCCTAGATTTTCCTATTTGGAATTTCTACTACATGTTTTGTGGTTTGAATGAAGTTGGAATATTCACCACAATACCTCTCTACAACACCTCTCTACAATACCTGTATACACCCTTGCGTGCACTAAGCACTAAGTGCAGGGTGGATGTGAAAGATTTGCACCTGTGAAGGTTAGCTCTGACCGCTTCTCTTTGCCGGATCTCGATTCCGTGACATCAGACGCCGAGAAACCCCAGTCGGATCCACTCGAGGGAGATACCGAACAGGGAAGGTGTACTGCAGACGATCGTGGGTAAAGTCATTGACAAGAACTCATAACAATACATCTCTGTGTATACGCTGGTCATATATCTCTCTTAAGGAAGTGTGGAGTATTCAGAACACTTTGATTGGTAGACCTACCATATTAACTTTTTTCCTCTGGCAGCTTGGTGGTTTTAATCGTTAATTCTATGAACTTTTAACTGAACCCTGATTTATGATATGTTTTAGAACCGTCAATCAATGTGCAATATATTTTTGATTTTATATTAGCGGCCTTGTTATATACTGAACCAATATTTTTATGACAGTGTCATTTGGAGAGACGTCCCTTTTATGTGAATTATATATGTTTTAATAAACTGTGTATATATATTAAGTGAGAGATTACCTTTAGCTTTGTTTTAGCGCTTCCTTTTTACCCTTTTCTTCATATATCTCATATATCTTACTTAGCCAGTAATTTACTCTCCCCCAGAATCTTTGTATTTTAGGGCAGAGCCAAAAACTATGTACCAAGTTTGTACTTTTTTGTCAATATGTTCCTTCCCCAGTTCCACCCCACTTAGCAATTTTCTCAGGTGTAATATATACCATCCACAGTATCTTAATATGTTGCTCTCGCATAGGAATGGCTAGCAATGCCTCTTCTACCCTCTCCACATTTTTCAATATTGTTTGCGCACTAAGATTCGTGAAGATCAATTCTCGCCATTTTACAACCCCTGCCTCAATATATTGTTTGTGATTTCTATTGTTTACTAAGTTATATAGGAATGGTATGGAGTATTTGCCGTTTTTAATAAGATTGATCACCGGTAATAATGGTGTAAGTTCCCAGTTATTCCCTTGTAGCCGTATTAGTTTCAGGCAATAATGTCTAACTTGTAAGAAGGGGAAGAAGTGTCTATCTGGCAGAAGGAATTTATTTTTAATTACTTCAAACTCTTCGACCTTCATTATAT
Organism: Bombina bombina; assembly: GCF_027579735.1. Taxonomy (NCBI): domain Eukaryota; kingdom Metazoa; phylum Chordata; class Amphibia; order Anura; family Bombinatoridae; genus Bombina; species Bombina bombina. Next base: position 755,181,751 of record NC_069504.1, read on the forward strand.
ATTGGCTTCTTTTTACTAGTTGGATAATTTTAGATAACCCCTTCTCTCGCCAGAGTGCAAATATTTTAGAGGAAAGGCCCTGTTTAAACTCTAAGGCCTAGATTTGGAGTTTGGCGGTAGAAGGGCTGTTAACGCTCCGCGGGCTTTTTTCTGGCCGCACCATAAAATTAACTCTGGTATCGAGAGTTCAAAAAAATGCTGCGTTAGGCTCCAAAAAAGGAGCGTAGAGCATTTTTACCGCAAATGCAACTCTCGATACCAGAGTTGCTTACGGACGCGGCCAGCCTCAAAAACGTGCTCGTGCACGATTCTCCCTTAGGAAACAATGGGGCTGTTTGAGCTGAAAAAAAACCTAACACCTGCAAAAAAGCAGCGTTCAGCTCCTAACGCAGCCCCATTGTTTCCTATGGGGAAACACTTCCTACGTCTGCACCTAACACTCTAACATGTACCCCGAGTCTAAACACCCCTACCCTTACACTTATTAACCCCTAATCTGCCGCCCCCGCTATCGCTGACCCCTGCATTATATTATTAACCCCTAATCTTCCGCTCCGTAAACCGCCGCAACTTACATTATCCCTATGTACCCCTAATCTGCTGCCCCTAACACCGCCGACCCCTGTATTATATTTATTAACCCCTAATCTGCCCCCCTCAACGTCGCCGACACCTGCCTACACTTATTAACCCCTAATCTGCCGAGCGGACCTGAGCGCTACTATAATAAATGTATTAACCCCTAACCCGCCTCACTAACCCTATCATAAATAGTATTAACCCCTAATCTGCCCTCCCTAACATCGCCGACACCTAACTTCAATTATTAACCCCTAATCTGACGACCGGAGCTCATCGCTACTATAATAAATGGATTAACCCCTAAAGCTAAGTCTAACCCTAACACTAACACCCCCCTAACTTAAATATAATTTAAATCTAACGAAATTAATTAACTCTTATTAAATAAATTATTCCTATTTAAAGCTAAATACTTACCTGTAAAATACATCCTAATATAGCTACAATATAAATTATAATTACATTGTAGCTATTTTAGGATTAATATTTATTTTACAGGCAACTTTGTAATTATTTTAACCAGGTACAATAGCTATTAAATAGTTAAGAACTATTTAATAGTTACCTAGTTAAAATAATAACAAATTTACCTGTAAAATAAATCCTAACCTAAGTTACAATTAAACCTAACACTACCCTATCAATAAATTAATTAAAGAAACTACCTACAATTACCTACAATTAACCTAACACTACACTATCAATAAATAAATTAAATACAATTGCTACAAATAACTACAATTACATAAACTAACTAAAGTACAAAAAATAAAAAAGAACTAAGTTACAAAAAATAAAAAAATATTTACCAACATTTGAAAAATATTACAACAATTTTAAACTAATTACACCTACTCTAAGCCCCCTAATAAAATAACAAAGACCCCCAAAATAAAAAATTCCCTACCCTATTCTAAATTAATAAATGTAAAAGCTCTTTTACCTTACCAGCCCTGAACAGGGCCCTTTGCGGGGCATGCCCCAAGAAAATCAGCTCTTTTGCCTTTTAAAAAAAACATACAATACCCCCCCCCAACATTACAACCCACCACCCACATACCCCTAATCTAACCCAAACCCCCCTTAAATAAACCTAACACTAAGCCCCTGAAGATCTTCCTACCTTGTCTTCACCATCCAGGTATCACCGATCCGTCCTGGCATCCAGTGCTGAAGAGGTCCAGAAGAGGCTCCAAAGTCTTCCTCCTATCCGGCAAGAAGAGGACATCCGGACCGGCAAACATCTTCTCCAAGCAGCATCTTCGATCTTCTTCCATCCGGTGCGGAGCGGGTCCATCTTGAAGCAGCCGACGCGGATCCATCCTCTTCTTCCATTGTCTCTCGACGAATGACGGTTCCTTTAAGGGACGTCATCCAAGATGGCGTCCCTCGAATTCCGATTGGCTGATAGGATTCTATCAGCCAATCGGAATTAAGTTAGGAATATTCTGATTGGCTGATGGAATCAGCCAATCAGAATCAAGTTCAATCCGATTGGCTGATCCAATCAGCCAATCAGATTGAGCTCGCATTCTATTGGCTGATCGGAACTGATCTAATTGGCCGGTCCGGATGTCCTCTTCTTGCCGGATAGGAGGAAGACTTTGGAGCCTCTTCTGGACCTCTTCAGCACCGGATGCCAGGACGGATCGGTGATACCTGGAGGGGGGCAGATTAGGGGTTAATAAATATAATATAGGGGTCGGCGGTGTTAGGGGCAGCAGATTAGGGGTACATAAGGATAACGTAGGTGGCGGCGCTTTGCAGTCGGCAGATTAGGGGTTAATTATTGTAAGTAGCTGGCGGCGACGTTGTGGGGGGCAGGTTAGGGGTTAATAAATATAATACAGGGGTCGGCGGTGTTAGGGGCAGCAGATTAGGGGTACATAAGTATAACGTAGTTGGCGGTCGGCAGATTAGGGGTTAAAAAATTTTAATCGAGTGGCGGCGATGTGGGGGGACCTCGGTTTAGGGGTACATAGGTAGTTTATGGGTGTTAGTGTACTTTAGGGTACAGTAGTTAAGAGCTTTATGAACCGGCGTTAGCCCAGAAAGCTCTTAACTCCTGCTATTTTCCTGCGGCTGGAGTTTTGTCGTTAGAGCTCTAACGCTCACTTCAGAAACGACTCTAAATACCGGCGTTAGGAAGATCCCATTGAAAAGATAGGATACGCAATTGACGTAAGGGGATCTGCGGTATGGAAAAGTCACGGCTGAAAAGTGAACGTTAGACCCTTTAATCACTGACTCCAAATACCGGCGGTAGCCTAAAACCAGCGTTAGGAGCCTCTAACGCTGGTTTTCACGGCTACCGCCGAACTCTAAATCTAGCCGTAAGTTTCCTTCGATAGAAAGAAATTGTGTTGCAAAAGATTTTATTCCTAAATATCTGCATGTCCTATGCAATGCAACAACTGTATCTTTGAAAAAGTCTAGTCTTTTAACATAAGGGGGGAGGTTTTTGACCTCTAAATGAAGGATGTTTTTTAAGTATAAAGGTTTTATCAAGCTATTTTCTATATCTAAAAGAGTAAAATGGTTACTCTCCAAAAACTAATCTAAGGCAATCTTTGTCACAGCCACAAGGCTATATATTACTATATTAGGGAGTCCCAAGCCCAGAAATTCTTTTTTAAGTACTAATTTTTGATAACTGATTCTGGGCTTCTTATTCATCCAAATGTATTCTTTAATAGCAGAATTAATTATCTTAATCTCCTGTTTCTTAATTAGGAGAGGTATATTCTGAAATAGGTACAGTAATCTTGGAAGTGCTATCATCTTAAGCAAATTTATTTTACCGGAGATAGACAGTGGGAGAGAGGCCCATCTTTTAAGAGTTTCACAAAATTGTCTGACTCCATTACTAATATTTAGAGAGTACCATTCCGCAGGGTTAGTAGATATCTTAACCCCCAAGTATGTCATATGATTACTTGCCTCCCTAAATATCTTAGTTTCTGATTTCTGATTTTTTTTGGAGCCATAAAACTTCAGATTTACTTCTATTAATTTGATAGCCTGAAAAGGAGCCATAGTTTTCTATAATCTGACATATTTTATTGAAACGTTTACTTGAATTTCTGGAAAATACCAACAGGTCAGTTGCATATACAGCCAACTGTACACTCTTACCACCTACTTCAATCCCTTGAATATTTCTTCTTAAAGCAATCAATAAGGGTTCGAAAAGCAATATTAAAAATTAGGGGCGACAAAGGGCATCCCTGCCTTGTCCCTCTTAAAAGAGAGAAATAGGACGTTTTATTACTATTTATGATTATTGTTGCCCTAGACTCCCTATACAACATCTCAATCATATAAAGGCAATTACCTACATAACCAAATTTGATAAGGTGGTCCCATGTGACAGAATCAAAGGCATTACTTGCGTCTAGCGATACTATTGAAGTATCTTCTTTATTTATTTTCTTGTTATATTTATTGTTATACCATTGATCTGAGATTGTTAGAAAAACCTTCCTCAGATTAGTGTTTGAGGATCTTCCCTTCATAAATCCTGTTTGATCAGAATGTATTACAGTATCTAATGAGACCTGTATCCTTTTAGCTAATATACTTGTTAATATCTTATAGTAAATATTCAGGAGTGAAATGGGCCTATAAGAATCGATTGACTGTGGATCTTTTCCCAGTTTGGGTATTACAATTATTGTAGATTCATTAAAATCTTCTAGCGGTTTCAATTGACCACTCCAGAATTTATTCAACAAAGTGGTTAGCATTGGTGTTATTTCGTCAATGACGATTTTTTTTTTAAATCAAAGATTTTTATTGAGGTATTGCGTGATACAACATTTGTTACATAACATCATGTATATGAATTGCCACTAACTAATACATATTTTTATGAGTAAGATCATAGAACCCACCCAATAGGCCATAGTAGACCCATATTGGGGTAAGATAATTCACATATTTCAAAGGTACTCATCTGCTTAGTGACTCTGAAAACAATACATATAACAGTTAGCTAATAAAGTTGGCTATATTAACTCTATCATCAAGACATAATGTAATATACATGACTAACTATGATACCTCGTTTTCTATAAACATAAACTTTAAAATTAAACTTTTCTCCCTTGTAAAGAAAGACGCCTTATAGGGTGATATCTATCTACAAATTATGAAAATTGGGGAAAAGGGTTGATTTGTAATTGAGGGGAGTTATATCCAGTAATATTTAACATTTCAGCTAGGTAATAATACCTTTCTTTTTAATTTTATATACTTAGATGAGCGATCCTCTTCATATAAGTTACTTCGCCTTATGGTATGATATCTATCACCAATGCATAAAAAATGAAGAATAAAATATCATGCTAATAATAGACGAGGATAACAACATCTGACTCATAGAAATGTATTGCTTAGTGAGTGGTCAAAAAGACCTGTCATATGCAACCAGAGAGAACTTAACATTGTCACAGGGGAGACCTCATGCACATTAACTGTAGTTCCAGTAGGATAATGGTAAACTATCTTTACTAATTTAGTGACCAAGCAGGTCTTAGAACAATATGAGATGGGTTTTATTAAATGAAAGAGCCATTAGAGACAGACCTTGTTAATGCTTAAGGCATCTCTGGCGTACCTTTCATAGCTCAGTTAGAAACCATATCCCTATGTATATATAAAAAAAAATATGTACCCAGTATGTTGGGGGGAAAACTTTAAGTGGGGCTGGCTATCTGAAAAGAACACCAATACATAGGTCCCCATCAGAGAGGCAGGACACTCGTGATTAACTTAGATAGTCTAACTCCGCAAACTAAACTACACATATGAATACAAGTTTAGTAAGTTCAAAGAGATCTATATGCATCTTTAAAGGTAAACCACTTTACACACACAATATTACCCCCCAAACATAAAACATTGTCTCCATACATAAGGTTATATATAATATAAATAACATCTTAATTATGCGGGTGGTTATAAGCCCAATTATAAGTCACACAGGACTTCCAATAAAGCTTAATGTGTCTCAGGTTAGGTACATGCCATACACCTCCAAAAATAGGGAAGTAAAATGTCTACCGCCAGAGGTTAGAAACTTTGAACTGAAACAGTAATCTAGATGATACATGCAAATAACCCCGCAGCAGACCTGATATAATCTACATGCAATATCGCTCCCGGACATAGGCCCATTTTCTGGCATTACCCAGCTCACGGAAAAAGCTATCTTATAATTAAAGAGTTCAGTGTGAGCATGGGTAGAACATGGGAGTCCCTGCAGAGCGTCCATCTCTATCCAACACCTACTCTTGTGCAGCAATTAAAGGGTAAGTAGCGTGGCAATCGAGGCATTGTACACCCATGTGCACAAACATCGGCACATAGCATGGCGGACCAAACCCACATCTGTGGTCTCAGCCGTTTCCCCGCACTGTCACTCCACTGCAAACTGCTGGCAAATGTCTTCATTATTTCTGGAAACCCTGTATTCTCTGAAAGACTCCTTTCCTGTACAGCGATGAAGTCCTCATTACCCCCGCAGGGACCGGCCGCATCCCTTTCCAGAGGAGCCGAGGGTAACAATGTACAGTCTATGAGTATTTTCTTAGGTACGGGACCGTTTAGTAGCTGAAGTTGAGACGTTAGACTAGGACTGTGTATGACAGCATGTGAGACCGGACCACAATGTGGGTCCGCTGATTCGTCAGACCACTCCGTTACCACATTCACCAAAGTGTGTTCTTGTGCCTTAGGATGTAAACTCACCGAACTTGACGTTTGGCATCTATTAGTCGATCCAATGCTTCTAGTTTAGTTTGTAACATGACATGAAAGTCCTCCATATTAACAGTTTTATGCAATGTTCTGGTTAGTATAAGAAATGATAGCAGATGAATACTGCTCTACTCGAGTAATTAGTGTACTCGAGGGGGGTGATGTATGTGTGTAATGAAGACACGGCCTACCGTCCAGGTCCCTTCTGTATGAACCCAGATTAAAATATATTGTATATTGAGATGTCTTTTGGCTCCGTTTCTTCTCCAATGTAAGCTTAAAAATTTTCACTGTGAAAAGTCAAGTTGGAGAGGAGAAATTCAATAGATATTTAAAAGAACTTGAGGAGCTCCATGAGGTTGCTGCTGATCATGGCCGCCTTCCAGACACGCCCCCGTCAATGAAGCTTTTATAAAACTCATTTGGAAGACCATCCGGGCCAGCCGCTTTATTATTCGCCATTGCTTTGATTGTCTGGCTTATTTCTTTTTCTGTAATGGGTTCATTAATTCTCGTTAGATGGTTACTTTCTAACCTCGGATTTATCAATGAATCCCAAAATTTTTCCTTCATGTCTAAATTTATAGGTTGTGTTGAATAGAGTTCTGTAAAATGCTCAAGAAAGGCTTTTTGTATATCCCCAGTGTTAGTCCATATATGGTCTTTATCTTTAATTTTATTTATAAAATTTTTAGTTTTGTGATTTTTGTCTATTCTTGCAAGATAGCCCAATTATAATACACTGGTGATAAAGCAGTATCTTTATATCAGTACTGAGTCCTGACACAGAAACTCTGGGGAACAACTCAGAAAGTTAACTCACGGTGTATATGTCAACCATATATATATATAATATATATATGTCAACTATATATAGATACTAATTTATCTAAGTTAGTAACCTCTAAGATTGCCAAGAAACATTGTATCAACAACCTCTAAATAAGTAAACCATTATTATTGTGTTCTAAAGTGTGAAGTGCACTCCAGATATTAGAACAACGGCCTATATATTCCTTCTGAGACTACCAGCACTCTTTATCCAATTATATGCAATCTCGAGTCTCTTTGTGTTTTTAAATCACTTTACACGCACACACATGTATATGTATTTTAATATAAGAATATATAATAAAAGTTAAATTTTAATCCACTAAACCTGAACTCTTTCCTAGAAGATGTCTATATAAACAAGGGGTAATTTGAAGTGCTATTCAAGTGCATGCTTTTGAGTCTAAACCCCTTGTGGGATTCTTTTGACTTCATTTTTGCAATTGTTTTGTGCACAAGCACTCTAGCTCGCAAGAAAATAAAATTGAGTAAAGATACTAATAGAGCAAACCCTTCTGAATTTTGTAGTGCTATTGCTTTCCTTTTCCTTGCAAAAAAGCTACCTACCTTATTCCCATATCTATAGTATTGTGTGCAAGACTTTATATTCTCTTTAATTTCATTTTGCAAAAGATAGTTATCTCTATTTTTTTAACCTGGATGTATTTCTGCCAGTTAACTGCAGTTTTTTCCTGAATATAGTTGGAGTACTTGTTGATTAAGCAATTAGTTACCTGTTGTCTATGTAAATTCATTTTTTTTTTAGTCTTATTAGGTACGTCGTAATATCACCTGTAAATACCGCTTTTGCAGCATTCCAAAATATATGAGTTTTATCAAAAGAACCACTATTAAACCGTTTATAGTCAGCCCATTTCTCTTTTAAAAAATGTATAAACTTGGTATTTTTTATTAAATATTTCGGAAAAAAGAACTGATTAGTCTTCCTATCCTTCTGTTTAGGATTCAATATAATTACAATGGGGACACGATCTGAAATTGTTATCATGTTAATATATGTTTCTTGGATATAGTCAATTAATTTCTCTGAGGTGATAAAGTAGTCTTTCCTGGATAGAGTTTTTTTAGATTTTGAGAAACATGTGAACTCCCTTTCATCTGGGTGCATAATTCTGTAAGTATCTAATATTTTTAAGTCCTGTTGGAGTCTCTTTATAGTGTGTGTTTCTCTCTTTCTTCTTGCTATTGTAGTTTTATCTAGTGTCTTCCCCCCTACTACTTGATCTATGTTGCCTCTGCATCTATCCAGCGTACCATTGGGAGTGATATTAAAATCTCTTCCTATAATTAAAGTATTTCCAGGGTACTTAAGTAGTTTATCCCGCAAAGTTTGTAAAAATCCTATGTCTTCTTCATTTGGGCCGTATACATTGCATATAACAAATTTTCTATCCCCTATTTCCACTTCCATTATAATATATCTACCTTCCACATCTCTCACTATATTGTCTATTTTATATTCCAGTGTTCTACTAAAGAGGATGGCCACTCCTTTTTTCCTTTGATATCCTAATGTGTATGCAACTTCTTTAACCCATCCCCCTTTTAGTTTAACTGCCTCTTCCCCCTTCAAATGTGTTTCCTGTAATAACAATATTTGAGCTCCCAGTTTTTTTGCATATCTCAAAATAGATTTACGTTTAATAGGTGATGTAATCCCACCTACATTCCACAACACAAATTTAAAATTAATTTTTACCAAATACATGAAATCACTGACTCTTCTAAAGAATGTCCACTAAAGGGGATACCCTGAGGGAGAAAAGGGGAGAGGGGGGGATGCCCGGAATAGGAAACAAAAAAACAAAAAAGAGGAAAAACCCAGCTCCCTTCCCACATTCTTATTCTATACATTTTTATCTTTTCTAAAAACATGAATTATATGCATTACCACAATATAATAATACAACCAAGATACGTAAGCCTTATTGTTTCTCCAGACTGTCACCATAGTTTTCTAGGAACTTATTAACTTCATTGATTTCAGTAAAGATCTTATTCCCTTCCTTAGTTTGGATGCTGAGCCTAGCTGGATACAAAAGTCTAGCTCTCCATCCCTCCTGTATTAATTTGGTGCACATTGGCGCCAATATGCGCCGTTTATTTGAGGTCTCAAATGAAAAATCATTAAACAGTAAAATTTTCCTTCCCTTATAGTTGATTTCACCCTTTGCCTTCCGATAGGCATTGAGAATTTTAATCTTTTCCTGGAAATTCAATAATTTCATAATAACCGGTCTGCTAGTTTTATTTCTCCCCTCTTCACTCCTTTCTGGACCTATTCTGTGTATTCTCTCAATTACTATATCCTGATCTTCAGCTTTGATATTTTATAATCCCATTAAGTCTACCTCCACAAATCTCTTAAGATCTTTCTCATGAATATCTTCAGTCAGGCCAATAAGGCGAAGATTATTTCTTCTGACCCTATTTTCTAGGTCCTCTAATTTATTTTTCATATTTTCAATATGAGCGGACATAGTGCGTAGAGCCTGTTCCCTCTGTAGGGCCCCATCTTCAATATCTGAAATTCTTTGCTCTGCATAAGTAAGTCTGGTTGCAAACTGTTTTACCTCAAGTGTTAGTGAATATATATTACTTTGCATTAAATCAAACTTAGGTGTGAATAGTGCAACAAGTTGTTTAATTAACTCTTCATTGTTAGAGTTCTGTATAAAACTCGCTTCCACTACTCCCCCATGGGGTTACAGTGAAATTCTGCTCCCTTTTTTTTCCTGATTTTTACTTCTAGAAGACATATTTGGTGAAGTGACTTTACTTTTGTTTAAATATTTTTCCATATATGTGTTTAAGAAAAGAAAAAAGAAAGAAAGAAAAAAGAAAGAAATAGGTATATATTGTGTTTGTTAGTGAAAAACTAAAATGAACAAATATTCTTAATATATCCTGAAATTGTGCAGTTCCTACCACTATATAGTGACCCTTTTGAATCTTTCAGTGAGTTTATAAGTTGTCAGGTGAGAACCAGACCAATTGTTACCTTTACTGATTATTAGTAATAGTACAATATTCTATTTGAGAGAGCACAGGTTAAATTTCTAGAGGTTTTGCTTGAGGCCTTAGTTCTAACTAGAAGAAGACTTAGATCTTATTACGCAAGGTTTGTGGTTTACTTTTTCCCCACAGTGCAAAGATTATGTATGCAATACACAACTTAAATGCCTCTTAATTTCAAGACCTCTTGATCAATAATTTTGAGTTTACTTAGTCAGTATATATGGTATATATAACACTACTATATCTTAGCATTACAATTAGTATATGTTACCACAATTTTATCACACCTCTAACCCTGCAGTCTGTTATCTAACAGGCCCAGAACTAGACCAATTATTACCTTTGCTGAATGTTAGTACAATATTCTAATAGGGGGGACAGAAATTGAATTTCTAAAGATTTGACTTAGGGCCTTAACTCTAGCTGGAGGAAGACTTAGATCTTATTACACAGGATTTATGCTTTACTTTTTCCCCACAATGCAGAGATTATGTATGCAATACACACCTTAAATACCTCTTAGTTTCAAGACCTCTTGTTCAATTGTTTTAAATTTTTTTAGCCAATATATATAGTATATATAACATTACTATATCTTAGCGTTACAATTGATATATGCAGGGCCGCCACTAGAAATTTTGGGGCCCCTGACTCAACCATTGATCAGGCCCCCCCCCCTCTTTGACATGTGCAATTTTTGACCAAGTGACTAAAACGTATATATATGCACTTTATTCTTAAGTGTCTATTTAAACTTGGAAATGTTGTAAAGGTAGTAACATACACACACACAGACACACTCATATACTGAAACACACACACATAAGGATTCACATATAGACACTGTAACAGACACGCAAAGAAACAGACTCAGACACAAACACCCAAACAGACACTCAGTACTTGTTTACATTGACCTGACAAGTAATGAGGTAAACTACAGTTTTGTAAAAAAAAAGGAAATTTAGAAAACAAAATATGGAGTTCTGATTATTTGTAAAGGAAGATGCCAACTAAATGATGACAACAGCATGCAGTGGCTGAAAGGAAGGGCCCTGAACTGCCTAAACAATTTAAAGGTAAAATGGTGGATTGGTTACTTCCGGAAAGGTCTCGTTAGTCTCAAAGTCTGTAGAAAGATGTGAATAATCGGTTGTAAGGTCAAAATGTCCTAAAAAGAAACAGACAATGGACACACAAACTCAAACTTGCACATACACTCAAGGAAACACCGACAGAGACAGCCTCAGCAAACACACAAAGACAAACGCACACACACAGAGACACCCACAGAAAACGCACAAAGACATACACACACAGAGAGACAACCACATAAAACACACAAAGACATACATACACACACCCTCACTGAGACATCCACAGAAAACACACAAAGACATACACACACACTCACAGAGACACCCACATAAAACACACACCCTCACAGAGACATCCACAGAAAACACAGACATAGACACCGACCCACACAGAGGCATCCAGAGAAAATACACAAAGACAAACATACACACATCCTCACAGAGACACCCATAGAAAAAGCTCAAAGACATATGCAAACACCCTCACAGACATCCACAGAAAATGCACAAAGACACACACACCCACCCTCACAGAGAGACCCACAGAAAAAAAAAAAACATACACACTCATAGAGACACAAACCAAAGCACAAATACATAAACACAGACACCCACACAGAAACACTCACAGGAGGAAACATTTATGCACCTTGCATCCCCTAAATCATCAGTGTGTGACATGCATGATTAAAAAATTGCAGAAATTAAGAGATCACTTTTTAAAGAATCATATTTGTAAATGTGCAAACAAAATTCTGTGAATTCAAATTTGTACATTAATGATCTGGGTAGATGGCTAGATGAAGAAAAGTACTTTTAAAAGGTTGACATATGTTTGTTTGTTTTTTCCCCATTTTCCCCAACCAAGAGCACCACTTCAAATATAGTCTACAAATGTTCCCATCTGTCAGCTGTACTTATGGATTTTGAAAATGCTGTACTCTATATGGTCTTGGTGGAACCATAAGCTGTGGTACTCATACCACTAGATCTGGTTAAATGCAGGATTTAGGCTTGTTGGTATGAATTTCAAAATTAAGTCAGCTGTAGTGTAAACTGAACAGTTTTAAGTTAACCTGTCTTATTTCAAACACTGAGCAATCTTAGTCTGAGAGTATAACATCTTATGCAGATGTAAAAATCTTAGATAAAATGCCTCCTTGCATCTGGAAAGTCCTTGCATAAAGGGGCAGTAAATTGGAATGTAATATATATATATATATATATATATATATATATATATATATATATATATATATAATGCATATCTGCCAAAAGGGCACCTACCATTTGTGTATTGAGGAGGAAACATTTCTGCATGGTTTAAATATAGAATTTCTACAGCATTGTAAAAAATGTGTTTTTATGGACCCCTGGCCCCACCATACAACTACTACCACACTGAAGTTACAATCCGAAATTGCACAAAGAAATAAAAAACATTTGCTAAGTAAGTCCTACCTCCTCTGCAAATGAAAGTGATCTGCCGTCTGACACACACTATACAAACAAAGTGCCAAGTCTGTCTCACACTGTGCATAGTGGTTTAGTGCACACTTAGAAATCATCTCAAATGCTAATACTTTACTCCTTGTAATAACATTTTCTGCTGTAGTACCCACTGGTGGCTGCCAAAATGTTAAAAAAAATTTTTTTTTAGTTCTTGCTTCATGGGGCCCCCCCTGGCCCATTGGGCCCCTGACAGGAGTCACCCCTGTCACCCCCTGATGGCGGCCCTGGATATATGTTACCACATTTTTATCACACCTTTAACCCTCCAATATGTTATCTAACAGGCCCAAAACCAAACCAATTATTACCTTTGATGTATATTAGTACAATTTTCTAATAGAGAGAGCAGAGATTCAAATTTTTAAAGATTATGCTTTGGGCCTTAACTCTGGCTGGAAAAAGACTTCGATATTATTACACAGAATTTATGCTTTGCTTTTTCCCCACAGTGCAGAGATTATGTATGCAATACACGACTTAAATGCCTCTTAATTTCAAGACCTCTTGATCAATAATTTTGAATTTACTTAGCCAGTATATATAACACTACTATATCTTAACGTTACAATTGATATATGTTACCACATTTTTATCACACCTTTATCCCTGCAGTATATTATATAACAGGCCCCAAACCAGACCAATTATTACCTTTGCTGAGTGTTAGTACAATATTCTAACAGGAGGGACAAAAGTTAGATTTCTAGAGATTTTACTTAGGGCCTTAAATCTAACTGAAGGGAGATTTAGATCTTGTTACACAGGATTTCTGCTTTACATTTTCCCCACAATGCAGAGATTATGTATGTATGCAATACACAACTTAAATGCCTCTTAATTTTAAGACCTCTTGTTAAATAGTTTTAGATTTACTTAGCCAGTATATATAGTATATATAACACTACTATATCTTAGTGTTACAATTGATATATGTTACCACATTTTTATCACACCTTTAACCCTGCAGCATGTTATCAAACAGACCCATTTGTGGTGTCATATATACCTCAGGGGGGATATTTACTAAGCTGGGGTTACCCCCTACACATCATTTATTAAACTTTAGAGTAATTTAGTGTGTATATTTTACTCAAAATACAAAACAGTTCTGCTGCTTTTACTACTGTGGTTCCACTCTAGGGTTGCCACCCGCCCCGGTTTCACCGGGACAGTCCCGGTCTGAGGCTCTGTGTCCCGTGTCCCGGAACTAGCCTCAAATGCCCCGGGCTAACAGACTAAAGCTGCAAGAAAACCCGTTACTCAACACCTGGTTAGCTAAACGTTTTACCAGAGCAGGCTGGGAGTTGTGGTAATTGCTGTAAGAACTATAGTTTCCTGCCAGTACAACATGCGCGCCTTTTCCTTTCTGCAACACATTTACAACTACATTTCCCAGCATGCTCTGCTCTGTACGGAGTGCGATTTTAACCCCTGCGCTTTCAGCTAATTACCTGTGTTCCGCATGGAGCAGAAAACCGTTTCCCAGCACCCTCATACTAATAAGGTACAATTGTTTACCTGAAGCTACGTTCTTGTCATCGCTTCTAATGGCAGGAGGTTGGGTTTACAATAAAAACATAGTGTGCACTTTATGTTATATAAAATGTTTTAACAACAAATAGTTTCTTACACTTTCTCACTGCCACTGAGAATATAACGTTTTTTTATTATAATAAATGAATGGAGATTATATTTAACGGCTCTATGAATTACACATATACTAAGTGACAGAAGTTATCGGTATCTATACAACTCCTTCAGTCAACTTGAATGCATTGCAATAACATAGGGACAAGATCAGCTTAGTTGGCGTTTTCTACAGAGGCGGTACAAGCTCCTCCTATAGTTCTAGCGTTTCTAGCCAATCCATTTCCAGGCCTGTCAAGGCGGTTTCTGTGAGGAGCAATCAGGGGAAGCCTATATATAACGCAAAGCATGATGGGACTTGTAGTTGTGCTATTCCTGATTGTTCACTGCTGATAAGGTGAGAAGGACACATAGTCCATACAGGCTGAATATGGGGTGCAGCAGACTGTAGTAGTGTTCAAGGGTACATGGATTATTTTCTCGAGGACACATTATACTGTGATATTAAAAAGTGCACGCTCACAAGGCCCCTGCTAGTGCAGTTACAGTACTGTGGCATTTGATGTTCTTTCTAATCATTGTTTTCATATGGCTCGGCGCTTGCATAAATGTCCACACCATCATATTTATTAATAATAGTCCACAATAAACAGAAGTGGTGACTCCAAGCAATAGTGCATTACAGGGAAAAATGCTACTCTAATTTGTTAGATTATACAGTATTTGCACTGTACACTCCAACTCCGGAAAAGAGGATTCTGGGCAAATGGGGCTCCACATTTTTGCTTCCAGTATAGGTTTTTCTTATGCCAGTTCTAATCTAGAGAGTTTTGAATCACAACAGAGATTGGTATAGTGCCTGCTAGTCATTTTTTTGTGGGGGCTTAATTATGTGTAAATATAATATATATATATATATATATATATATATATATATATATATATATATATATATATATATATATATATATATATATATATATATATGTGTGTGTGTGTGTGTGTGTATATATTAAAAAAAAATTATATAATGAATTTAAAGGACGCGAGAAGCTACGCCCAAGCCACGACCCAAACCATGCCCTCTCCACGCCCACTTAAAAAGTGTCCAGGAATTTTCTGGGCAAAAGGTGGCAACCCTATTCCATTCTCTGGGCTTGCTTTGAATTATAAAAATATTTTTGTACATGGAAGACCTCCAAGTTATATATTATATTAATGTTTGTCCCATCCAGTGTTCTATATTTTAAGTACTCCTCATTTTTGATAGACGTTGTTGCTGAGTCTTTTCCTCCCCACTGGCCAGCACTCAGGATCCTTTTCCAGAAGAGACTATATTCCCAGAACTCAGGATAACTATTTTTATTTGAGTCCGGGGGTACCCCTTATCCTTCTATGGGCTGAGATGAACCAGGGAGGGGGAAAGACAATCAGTGCCAGGCCCTACTCTTGCAGGAACTCCTTTATAACTTAAGTGTGGTTATACACCTGCCCCCCCCCCCCCTTCTGTACCCAGTCTCCAGGCAAGTCAAGAGAATAAACTGTCTTAATGGTAGGCTGAGGTGGTAGTTATGCTCAGGATCCCAGAAGGTCCCTTTCTGAGCCGGTGAGCTGAGTCTTTCGTCACCTTTTCTCCAGGGCCAGGAAACTGGTGTCTGAGCGCTCTCCACACTGCTACCACTCACCATTCACTCCATGAGTCCTGGTGGATAGCGTGTACCTCCCGGGACTCGGTTAGCTACCTCTGCAGATGGTCCTCCCAGTCCAGTGCAGGCTGGCTCCAAGTAGCTGCTGGTCACCGATACGGTGTTTACGGGTCCTGGGCTGGGTTAATTAGGCCCACCTATAGGCACTTGATGCCGTGGCGTCTGCTCAGGCCTCCAGAAACAGGCAGCATTCTCCACACGCGTTCTTTTCACTTGGCCTCTCCTACCGGAAGTCACATCAGTTGAGATGTCGCTATTTAATCCTTGCTCCAAGTCATTTATAAAAATATTAAAAAGAATGGGGCCCAGTATTGATCCATGGGGGACTCCACTGATTACCTTTGTCCAATCTGAGTATGATCCATTTACTACTACTCATTGCTCCCTAACTTTTATCTAGTTATTTATCCATGAGCTAACATTTTCAGCTATTCCCAGTCCCTTAATTTTGTGCATTAATCTCTCATGTGGCACTGTATCAAATGCCTTTGCAAAATCTAAGTATATCACATCAACTGATTCCCCTTTATCTATATTTTTACTTACTTCCTCGTAGAATCTAATTAGATTAGTTTGACATGATCTATTTCTCCTAAAACCATGCTGATTAGAACTCATAATCTTGTTTACACAAATATGCTCATCAATATAATCCCTTATAATCCCTTTAAATATCTTCCCCACTATTGATGTCAGACTAACTGGTCTATAGCTTCCTGGATCATCCCTGCTTCCCTTTTTGAAGAGTGGCACCACATCAGCTTTACGCCAATCCTGGGGTACCATGCCTGAGGTTAATAAGTCTTGAAAAATTAAGAATCTATAACAGTGCTAAGTTCTCTTAACACCCTTGGGTGTATTCCATCTGGGCCTTGAGTTTTATTTACCTTAATATTATCCATTTTTTTTCCTGATATCCTCTAAACATCACCCAGTTAATGGTATAGACTGGCATGTTCTATTTTGTTCCAAAGTATCATCCAATGGTTCCTCTCTTGTGTATACTGAAGAAAAAAAATGGTTTAGCAACTCAGCCTTCTTCCTGTCATTATTTATCATGCTACCCTCCACGCATTTTAATGTACCTATATTATCCTTCTTAGATTTGTTGCTATCTATGTACTTAAAGAACCTTTTAGGATTAGATTTAGAATCCTTTGCAATTAATTTTTCATTTTCAATTTTGGCTAATTTGATTGCTTTTTTGCATGCTTTGTTACATTCCTTATAAATATTGTATGTTGAGTCTGTACTATTTTCTTTAAATAATTTAAATGCCCTACGTTTTTCTAATTTCTCTTAGCACATTTTTATTTATCCACAACGGCTTTGATTTTTTATTTTTATAACCATATGGTATTTGTTGATATGTATATTCATTTAACAAAGTTTTAAATATTATCAATTTATCCTCTGTATTTTTATTAGAGAATACATTGCCCCAACTTATATTATTTAATGATTTCCTTAAATCGTTGAAATTTGCCTTTTTGAAGTTAAAAGTCTTAATTAAACCTTTAAGACACTGCTTATGAAAAGAGATTTCAAATGTGACCATGTTATGATCACTGTTACCCAAATCTTCTTTGACTTCTATGTTTGATATTATATCTGTATTGTTTGCTAGCACTAAATCCAATATAGCTTTACTCCTAGTTGGCTCCTCTATTAATTGTGACAAGAAGTTATCCCTGAGAACATTTATAAATCTATCCCCCTTAGCTGAATTACTAGCTTCATTGGCCCAGTTTATATCAGGGTAGTTAAAATCTCCCATAATTACAGCACTGTTATTAGCAGCCTTACCTATTTGTATTAGTAGTTGAGTTTCCTCCAGGTCTCTAATGTTGGGGGGCTTGTAGCTTGTAGCATGTTCCAAGTAATATTTTTTTAGGATTCCCCCCCCACTCTTTATTTCAACCCACAGTGACTCTACATTGTCACTTGTATCATAAATATCTTCCCTTATTGTAGGTTTAAGGTAAGGTTTAATATACATGCAGATTCCTCCACCTCTTTTATTATTCCTGTCCCTCCTAAATAAAGTATACCCCTCTAAGTTAACTGCCCGTAAACGTGGTAAAACAATTAGGACATGAAAGTCAAAATTAAACTTTCATGGTTCAAATAAAGCAAGTCATTTTAGATTCACTTTTTTGAATTTTTGATGAAAAGCATATGTTTATATCCTCAGCAGTACCAATGCCCTACTGGGAGCTAGCTGTTAATTGGTGGATACACAAATTTGTCTCTTGCCCTGGAGCCGACTTTAAAAAATGTGTTTGCCCTAGAGTTTGTATGCAAGATGAACACAACTGATAGGGTTGTATTAGTTTCAAATTCAATTTAAGCTACTTTTATCTTTTTTTTTTTTAGGCAATACCAAATTCATCATGTTTTAATGCCATTTTAATTACATATACCGTACATTTTTTGTCCCTTTAAAGGGATACTAAACCCCCATTTTTTTAGAGCATGCACCTTTTAGCAACTTTCTAATTTACTCATATTATCAATTTTTCTTCATTATGTTGCTATCTTTATTTGAAAAGCAGGAATGTAAAGCTTATGAGCTGGCATATGTTTGGTTCAGTACATGGGTAGCCCTTGCTGATTGGTGGCTAAATATAGCCACTAATAAACAATCACTATTCAGGGTTCTGAAACTAAAATGGGCCGGCTCCTTAGCTTTACATTCCTGCTTTTCAAATAAAGATAGCAACATAATGAAGAAAAATTGATAATATGAGTAAATTAGAAAGTTGCTAAAAAGTGCATGCTCTAAAAAAAGTTGCTTAAAATGTAATGCTCTGAATCGTGAAAGAAAAATGTTTAGTTTAGTATCCCTTTAAGCACCACACAAATAGAGTGCTGTCATCAAATACAAGTGACTGGATTATAATACAGCTACAAAAATGAAGCCATTATTTATTACAGCTGCAATATTTAAAAAGCAACTTAATTTTTTTGGAAATGGATTGAGATCTATCCCATACACAGGGAAATATCTTAAAAGATTATGCTGTAGCTAAACACTGATACTGAGTATCTGCAGGCTGTGTAATAAATGTCATTACTCTCACAGCAAACAGCATAATGAATGCTGGAAAATGCTTGTATGCAACGTTGCCACAAGCAGAATCCATATAAATAACACTGTCATCATAGACTTTAAAAAAAAAAAAAAACATGGGCCTTAAATTTAATTAAAAGTAACATCATAACATTAGCCCCTCTGGCATAAAATGTAATTTTTTTGGCTTCTTCTTAATTTTTTATCTTGTGAACTTTACAAAAACATTTTGTTTTATCAATACGAGTACAACTTTGCTACTAAGAATTCAGTTTGACTTCAGGGGGATACAGCCATCAACACTATTTTGTTTGGCCAATATGTCTATTAGGTGAAAAAGATGTTTTGGGTTTTTTTTGCCATGAGCTTTTAATCTTTAAATTTCATATTTACTTAGTTGTTTTAACAGGGAAAATACTTGCATTGGCTGCTACAAGTAAAAGCATATAATATTCCCCATTAATTCATAAAACAGAAGATCCAATAACCATCTGTATAAGGATATGACTATTAGGCTCATGGAATCCTTATACCTTAAAAAATATATATTCCAGTTGAAAGTCTTATCAACAAATGTATCTCAATGCAACATCAATGTACAGAAGCACATTTACATTCAGATTAGAAAAAGTGTTGGCATATACACTATTACTATTAAAGGAATTGTCTAGTCAAAATTAAACTTTCATGATTCAGATAGAGAAAGCAATTTTATACAGTTTTCTAATTTACTACTAATATCAATTTTTTTGTTCTCTTTGTATCTTTATTTGAAAAGGGTGGAATGCAGGCTTAGGAGCCGGACAATTTTTGGTTCAGCACGCTGGGTAGTGCTTGCAGATTGGTGGCTACATTTAAACAGCAATCAACAAGCGCTACCCAGGGTACTGAACCAAAAATTGCCCGGCTCCTAAGCTTTCATTCCTGCTTTTTCAAATAAAGATTCCAAGAGAACAAAGAAAAAATGGTAATAGGAGTGACTTAGAAAGTTGTTTAAAATTGCATTCTCTATCAGAATCATGGAAGTTTAATTTTGACTAGACTATCCCTTTAAGGAAAAATGCTTCTAGTAAATGGAACTGCTGTAATAGTGATAGGTTTTACTGTAGATGTGACCTGTTGTGACATGTCACAAGCATTTGTATTCAAATGTGTCTGCGCAGGGTATCATCGATGATGCGATATGTGTACTTGCTGATGCACACAAAGGGGGCAATTTAACAAGGGCCGAATGGTCCTTGTTCCCCTTGTTTCCCCCGAGAGCCTTCAGGCTCGCCAGAAACAGCAGTTATGAAGCAGCGGTCTAAAGGCCGCTGCTCTATAACTTGTCTGCTGCCTCTGAGTCTGCGGTCTTCAATCCGCCCGATCCTATACGTTTGGGCTGTTTGACACCCCCTGCTAGCAGCCGATTGGCTGCGAATCTGCAGGGGGCAGCATTGCAAAAGCAGTTCTGGTGAACTGCTTGTGCAATGATAAATGCCGACAGTGTATGCTGTCGGCATTCAGAGATGTCTGTCAGACATGATATGCTACAGCGTATCAGGGGCGCGATCCGATATACGGCGTAGTTTTCGGCGCAAGCGAGGGAACCCGCGACGCTCGTAATTTCACCTCGCAACTCAAGCTATCACATATACTGCGCCATCAGTTCCTAAAGTGCCGTAAGTCTGACAAACTAGCGATGTCCAGAAATCTGCGTAAGTACAAATTTCTGGAGTCGTTAGTGACTTACGGCACTTTAGAAACTGCCGCCGCCTAGAAAAACTGATTAAATTATAAAATCTCCCGTAACTGTCTAACACGCCTCCCAAACATAGCCCGACACGTATACCCCTCTATCCGCAATCCCCCCTCTCACTCCTAACAATAAATGTATTAACCCCTAAACCGCCGCTCCCGGACCCCGCCGCCACCTATATTAACTGTATTACCCCCTAATGTGAGCCCCTGTCATGATCCGGTGTACATGCGTTCAGGACACAGACCCTCAGGGCAATGGTAGGGATTTGAAGACACCGACCCCTGACCCGGGGAAGAGTATCCTGGACATGGATAGATGATATTCTGTGATTCATAGTTGCTAGAAGTTATTGTAGAATTCATGGAGAGTGCCACATTTGTATACAATATATTCTGGCTTCACTGTGACTTAAAGTTAGTTAATAGGAGTAGCTGCAGGATTAAATGAGAGAAAAATATAGCAACCTGGAATGTTCAGGCTTCAGAGTAAACTGGTAGAAGATTGACACTATGGCCCCTAGTTATCAAGCCGTCAACCTCAAATACACTGGAATTCCGCAGCGTATTTGTGGCGAGGCTGATTCGCCTAAGTTATCAAGCCCTAGATACCGGCAAAAGTAGAATATAGTGACGTAAGCTTCGATCCGCCGGACTCAGTCCGACACAGATCGATTCTTACGTCACTCCAGATGTGTGGCATAATCTGACTACTTTTGCTAGTTATCAAAAAAACTAGCAGGTACGCTCGGCACTTTTCCGGCCCAGCGTACCTGGTTTTCAAACCGCCACCCTGGAGGCGGCAGATCCCATAGGAATCAATGCGAGTCTGACCATAGCGAAAGTTCATGTTCGCTGCTGCCAGACATCCCATTGATTCCTATGGGAGCTGTCTACACCTAACACCCTAACATGTACCCCGAGTCTAAACACCCCTAATCTGTCCCCCCTACACCGCCGCAACTGAATAAACTTATTACCCCCTAAACCGCCGCTCCCGGAGCCCACCGCCACTATAATAAATATGTTAACCCCTAAACCGCCACTCCCGGACCCCACCGCCACCTACATTATACCTATTAACCCCTATCCTGCCCCCCCTATACCGTCGCCACCTATAATAAAGTTATTAACCCCTATCCTGTGGATCCCGGACCTCGCCACAACTAAATAAATAGTTTAACCCCTAAACCGCCGCTCCTGGACCCCGCCGCAACCTATATTAAACTTATTAACCCCTAATCTGCCCCCCCTACACCGTCGCCACCTATAATAAATTTATTAACCTCTATCCTCCCCCCCCCCTACACCGCCGCCACTGTAATGAAATTATTAACCCCTAACACTAACCCTAACACCCCCCTAACTTAAATATTAATTAAATCAATCTAAATAATATTTCTCTTATTAACTAAATTAATCCTATTTAAAACTAAATACTTACCTTTAAAATAAACCCTAATATAGCTACAATATAAATAATAATTATATTGTAGCTATTTAAAGATTTATTTTTATTTTACAGGCATCTTTCAATTTATTTTAACTAGGTACAATAGCTATTAAATTATTAACTATTTAATAGCTACCTAGCTAAAATAAAGAGAAATTTACCTGTAAAATAAAAACTAACCTAGGTTACAATTACACCTAACACTACACTATCATTAAATAAATTAAATAAATTAGCTACAAATAACTACAATTAAATTAAATAAACTAACTAAAGTACAAAAAATAAAAAAAGCTAAGTTACAAAAAATAAAAAAAATAAGTTACAAACATTTAAAAAATATTACAACATTTTTAAGCTACTTACACCTAATCTAAGCCCCCTAATAAAATTACAAAGCCTCCCAAAATAAAAAAAATGCCCTACCCTATTCTAAATTAAAAAGTTACCAGCTCTTTTACCTTACCAGCCCTTAAAAGGGCCTTTTGCAGGGCATGCCCCAAAGAATTCTGCTCTTTTGCCTGTAAAATAAAAATACAACCCCCCCCCAACATTAAAACCCACCACCCACATACCCCTAATCTAACCCAAACCCCCCTTAAATAAACCTAACACTACCCCCCTGAAGATCATCCTACCTTGAGTCCTCTTCAGCCAGCCGACCATCGATGGAACTGAAGAGGAGATCCGGAGCGGCAGAAGTCATCATCCAAGGGGCGCTGAAGAAGTCTTCCATCCGATGAAGTCATCATCCAGGCGGCGCTGAAGAGGTCTTCCAACCGGGCAATGTCATCTTCCAAGCGGCATCTTCAATCTTCTTTCTTCCGGATCCATCTTCATCCCGCCGACGCGGAACATCCTTCTTCCCCGACGGACTAACGACGAATGAAGGTTCCTTTAAGGGACGTCATCCAAGATGGCGTCCCTTCAATTCCGATTGGCTGATAGGATTCTATCAGCCAATCCGAATTAAGGTAGGAAAAATCTGATTGGCTGATTGAATCCTGCCAATCAGATTGAAGTTCAATACGATTGGCTGATCCAATCAGCCAATCAGATTGAGCACGCATTCTATTGACTGATCGCAACAGCCTATAGAATGCGAGCTCAATCTGATTAGGCGAGGTCCGGGATCCGCAGGATAGGGGTTAATAACTTTATTATAGGTGGCGACGGTATAGGGGGGGGGCAGGATAGGGGTTAATAGGTATAATGTAGGTGGCGGCGGTGTCCGGGAGCGGCGGCTTAGGGGTTAATACATTTATAAGAGTTGCGGCAGGGTCTAGGAGCGGCGGTTTAGGGGTTAATAACTTTATTGAGTTGCGGGGGGCTCCGGGGGCGCCGGTATAGGGGGTAGAACAGTGTAGTTAGTGTGGGTGCTTAGTGACAGGGGTATCAATAAAGCTGTCAAAAAGCCGAAGAGCAGCGAGATCAGATGAGTGATAACTATCACAGTCCGCTGCTCATCGCCCCGTACTTGGTGCGTAGCTTTTTGACAGCTTTTTTGATAACTTAGGCGAAATTTTGAAGGTCCGCGGCGGCGATGGTAGGCGAGCTTAGGTGGGCGTATTGAACCGGCGAAGGCAGGTAAAGTAGACGGCTTGATAACTACCCCCCTTAGATGCAAACTAAGGTTTGTTGCAGGTTCACAGTACATAATATTATATAGAGCTGTATGTCAGAATTAAGCAGAGCAACACAGGTGATAGTGAGGTTGCAAGTTTTAGACATTAATTACTATTTGTGCATATATATGCAAACTAAGGTTTGTTGCAGGTTCACAGTACATAATATTATATGTAGCTGTATGTCAGTAATAAGCAGGGCAGCACAGGTGATAGTCAACGTGCAAGTTTTAGGCATTAATTACTATTTGTGCATATATTGGAGAATTACATGAAAGCTTTTAACTGAACACATAGATGCAGAGTTCTGAATATGTTAACATTTTTGTAGAATGATATTTCAGCTATGACAACTTGTAGCAGAGAATAGTTATAAAGTTCTGAGTAAGATGCTGTTGTAAATTAGAGAGTGATAATAACCAAAAGTATACTTGATTTATAATAAAGTTCAGAGTTTAAGTAGCAGTGTCCAGGTAACAAAATGGAATGATTTGGATACTTGCGATTTGATGATTTTAAGCATAGGAAATAGGAAAGGCTGTAGCTTGAATAACTTGGTTGAATTAATGCAGGAAACAGTCATAGACCTCTGTTGTTCAGGATCACAACTTCAAAGTTAATGCAAAACACATTATACCTGAGAAGGCTTAAAAAGAGGCTGAGGGAATCAGGTGCATGAATGATTAATCAGGCAGGCAAACTGAATGTAAATACTGCCCAAAACAGCATGAGTGTCAGAATCAGGAAAGGCAGTCTTAAAGGGATAGTGACATTAGCCTGAGATATGTTACAGCCCCCTACACTGCCGCCACCTATATTATATATCTAATCCCCTAATGAGAGCCCTCTACACCGCCGCCACCTATATTATATATCTAACCCCCTAATGTGAGCCCTCTACACCGCCGCCACCTCTATTAAAATTATTACCCCCTAATGTGAGCCCCCTACCCCGCCGCCACCTATTTTAACTACATTACCCCCTAATCTAATCCCCCTACACCGCTGCCACCTATATTAAATGTATTAACCCCTAATCTAATCCCCCTACACCGCCGCCACCTATAATAAATGTATTACCCCTAAAATACTAAAGTGTCCCTACACTGCATTGCCCCAAAGTAATCAGCTCTATTACCAGCCCTTAAAAGGGCCTTTTGCGGGGCATTACCTCAAAGTAATCAGCTCTTTTACCTGTAATCTGACCCCCCTACACCGCCGCCACCTATATTAAATATATTAACCCCTAATCTAATCCCCCTACACCGCCGCCACCTATATTAAATATCTTAACCCCTAATCTAATCCCCCTACACCGCCGCCACCTATATTAAATATATTAACCCCTAATCTGACCCCTACACCGCCGCCACCTATATTAACTATATTAACCCTAATTATATTAGGGTTAATATAGTTAATATAGTTATATTATATATATTAACCCTATCTAACCCTAACACACCTAACTTAATTATTATTGCAATAAATCTAAGTAATATTAATATTATTAACTAAAATATTCCTATTTAAAACTAAATACTTACCTATAAAATAAACCCTAAGGCCTAGATTTAGAGTTGGGCGGTAGCCGTCAAAACCAGCGTTAGAGGCTCCTAACGCTGGTTTTTACCACCCGCTGGTATTTGGAGTCAGTCAGGAAAGGGTCTAACGCTCACTTTGCAGCCACGACTTTTCCATACCGCAGATCCCCCTACGCCATTTGCGTATCCTATCTTTTCAATGGGATCTTTCTAACGCCGGTATTTAGAGTCGTGGCTGAAGTGAGCGTTAGAAATCTAATGACAAAACTCCAGCCGCAGAAAAAAGTCAGGAGTTAAGAGCTTTCTGGGCTAACGCCGGTTTATAACGCTCTTAACTACTGTGCTATAAAGTACACTAACACCCATAAACTACCTATACACCCCTAAACCGAGGTCCCCCCACATCGCCGCCACTCTATTAAAATTTTTTAACCCCTAATCTGCTGCTCCGTACACCGCCGCCAGCTACGTTATCCCTATGTACCCCTAATCTGCTGCCCCTAACACCGCCGACACCTACATAATATTTATTAACCCCTAATCTGCCGCCCCCGCTATCGTTGACACCTGCATATTTTTTTTAACCCCTAATCTGCCGCTCCGTACACCGCCACAACATACATTATAGTTATGTACCCCTAATCTGCCGCCCCTAACACCGCCGACCCCTATATTATATTTATTAACCCCTAATCTGCCCCCCACAACGTCACCGACAGCTACCTACAATAATTAACCCTTAATCTGCCGACCGGATCTCGCCGCTACTATAATAAATGTATTAACCCCTAAAGCTAAGTCTAACCCTAACACCCCCCTAAGTTAAATATAATTTAAATCTAACTAAATAAATTAACTCTTATTAAATAAATTATTCCTATTTAAAGCTAAATACTTACCTGTAAAATAAACCCTAATGGGGCGGAGTCTAGCCAAGCTCTAAGATGGCAGCTTAACTTGGTAGCTCTGTGCAGTAATAACAGCTAACTAGCGGAAAAGCATGTCTAGAAGCTCTATTTGAAGTCTAAAAGCATCTACAAAGTAAGCGGACACTCTTTGCAGAGTAATCTCAGAAGCAACGGCGGAGAACACCACAGACTGGACCGGGAGCCGCTACGCACATTTCTCCTTTGCCGCGCAGCAGCACACGCGCCATTACAGACGGATCAACAGGGAGACTAGCTGTGACCCGGCTGAAGTCCCTTTGCCTGTTCTGTGCAGACCGGTTATCGAGAGGTAGCCGGGATCTCCCCAGCGATACTCAGAAGCAGCCGGAAGATAGAAGAACGGAGCAGCACACTGCACTGCCTGGCACGGGGCCAAATCCCGGCCGCGATCGCAGACGCCATCCAGCTCCAATCGACTCACAGGAGTGAGTGAAACAGAATCAGCCAGCTTCCCCGCAGTGGGGAGACTGAACGATTTACAAAAGGGCTCCATCAGCAGCGGTAGCTATAAAGACTTGCAGATGCGGTATGTAGTTTTGAGAAATCAAAACCCAAGTCACACCTAACACCTTAAGAGACCCTGCTCATTACCCTGAGTTATCAGGAGGGACTTTCATTAGTTTCACTACAGGCTTGAACCGGGGTTATCACACTCAACACTACTAGGTGAACAAAGGAGTATTTTAACACAAAGCAGGCCTGCTGCAATTTTTTAAGGCCCTTGTATGTCTCCTGTATAATAACCCTAATATCTACTGCGTCAGTAAGGGCCCTGTGGCATCTGCCGGGCCAGTGCCAGCATGTCAGCTAAAAAACTCAACAAATCTGACAAGGGCCTAAAATCCACCGCATTAGATAATTATTTAAGGTCTACTAAAGGGCTGATCACAGAGGAGATTGGTGAGGAGTCAGAAGAGGGACACCACGCATCCACACTGAACACAATGGACACATTAAAGAATAGTGGGGGCATGACAAAAGCTGATCTTCACACCCTTGTCTCTAAAGAAGATATGGCAGTGGGACTGGAGAAGCTGATGAACAAAATTGATAGCCTACACTCCTCAGTCACTGTGACGAAACCAATCTCGCCACTGTACATTGGAGGGCCTGTTATGGAACATTCTTTGGGCTGGAGGTACATGGGCTTAAGGATACCCAGAGACTGCATGGAAATATGGAATTTTATATGCTGGACACCCCATGTACTTTCATAACTCTGTCTTATGTCTATGTCACCCTGTATCCATAAATACAGGATGGGTACAGGGTGTGAGTGCACCTTTTGGGAGCAATTGTGACTCTATAAAGCAAGTGGGCATAAAAGACTTTATAGCTAATAAGAACTGTTCCTATATTCTGTAATAAGATGTATTCTATGTATGTTTCAGATCTGATTATGTCTCAGGAGTCTGTCTGGGTAAACTGATTGTGTCCTTGTGTGATTATGTTAACTAGACTGCCCAACATCAGATTGTCTGAGTAAACGTTCTTCCCTAGTTAATTAACTTAATATGTTAATCTGTTTTACCTGTGAATAGACAATTGTTAGAGGTTTGATGCATTGTTCATATGTTTGCTTTACTGTTAAACCAATGCCCTTTGTAACCTGAACCCAGGGTGTATAAATCTGTGTGCTGCCTTCAAATAAAGGATATATTCTGTTTAAACCTGAAAACTGGCTGGTTTGTGAATTGCTGATTCCCTATGCAGGACGTTGTTCCCTGGTATTAACCTTTGGTACACTGTTGGTACTGTAACATTGGTGGCAGCGACGGAATGAACCTTATCGCCCAGAAGAGCAACTACACAAGCCAGTAACCTCAGGAAGAGGGGGATTATTACAATACTGACTAAGATGGAAAAGAGAAAAGTAAATTTTGCAGCTTTTAAAAACTTCCTGGAAACAGAAGGAGAGATTGATGGGTACCTTGCGGATTTTGAGAGGCAATGTGCACTACACAAGGTACCCGCAGAGGACTGGGTCACGATATTATCTGGAAAATTATCCGGCCGGGCCAGAGAGGCTTTTCGGGCCATTCCAGATGAGGAAGTCAGGGATTATAATACTGTAAAAGAGGCTCTGCTCTCCAGGTATGCGGTTACACCGGAGGCATACCGGAGACGGTTCAGAGACACTGTTAAATTAGCTGGAGATTCCTACCTTGAGTGGGCATGTAAGGTGCACCGCACAGCAGCTCACTGGATAGCGGGGTGCCAAGCCATATCTGGGGAAGAGGTGCTGCAGCTATTCCTGTTGGAACATTGCTTCGACAAATTACCCGCAGGAGTTCGAGAGTGGGTTCGGGACCGTAAACCCTCCACCCTGCAGGAAGCGGCTCGCTTGGCAGATGAGTATACGGATGCCCACAAACTGGACACTGCTACCACTAAGCCCCCTGCTAGAGTGGAGTACAGACCCCCAGTCACCCCAGCAGCTGCCAGTTACCAAACCCCGGCGCACCACTATACCACACGGCCTCCGGCCACGAACTACCCTCAGAGAGCCCTGCGGTGCTACTCACAACCTATTCGGTGCTTTAGATGTAAGCAACTAGGGCACAAAAGACCAGAGTGTCCCCTAAACGCAGCGAACCAAGCGCAGTCCTGGAGAAGACCCGCCGGCGGAATCCCACGTAATCCTCAGCCTGCGGCCCGCTACGTAGAGGCGCAAGAATGCTGGAGCATCCTACATGAGGCAGACCTTGTGCAAGCTGCCCACCGGAATAACCGGCAACTGGTTAAAGTGAATGGGAAGAAGGTCAGTGGTCTACGGGATACTGGTGCTACCATGACCTTGCTTCAAAAGAACTTGGTGTCTGAGAAACAGTACACTGGAGACACTGTGGCTGTGAGGGTAGCAGGGGGCGATGTGTTCAGCCTACCTGTTGCCAGGGTACATTTGGATTGGGGAGTGGGCGCTAGACCTGTGAATGTGGGGGTCAAGAAGGACTTACCTGCTGATGTTCTTCTTGGAAATGACTTGGCCCCCCTTGTTTCTGCCTACGCTCCTATGGGTACCGCTGATGTTAACTCTGTGACTACCCGTGCCCAGATCCGTGCAGCAGAGACTGACCCACCTGCTGCTAAGCCCCAGGACGCTGAGCTCAGTAAATCTCTATCCGCTATTGATATGTGGAGGTCCCGTTACAATGCGCTGATGAAGGAGAAGAGGAGCGCAGAGGAAAAAGCACGTTTAGAACAGGAATCTCTGCTAGACAAGCTGCACCGACAGACTGCAGAAAACACCAGCTTGAGAGTGGAACATGAAACATTAAAGACAAACTTAGTGACACTGGAGGAGAAGCTGACGCTGGCTCATAGTGAGGTGCAGCAACTCAAGGGCACCCTATGTCAGTATGAAGGGATTGTGGATACCTATAAAGAGCAGGTACAGAAAACTCGTAAAGAAGCTGATGGGATTTTGAAGGACTGTTTGGCCCTGGTCTGGGCACTGAGGAATTTGAACCCTTGTTTGTATGGACAGGAATTCTCTCTCATAACGGGAATACAGATGGATTGTCCCAGCAAACTGACATGCCTACCAGGCGCTCTGGTGGTATATGGCACAGTATATACCCTGGACAGCCGAGCATGACAAACCAGAGGGAGAGGAGTTTGATGGTCCTGTCCCCCAGCAACACGGCTGTTTAGCCAAAGGGGAGACGATTGGTCTCCCCCTCCAGCAGCACAGCTATGTATCCGAAGGGGAGACAGTCGGTCTTCCCCTCCAGCAACCAGGCTCCCACCAGGCTACTTCCATGGTAGTGCTGGCACCCGGGCAGAGTACAGCTGGTCTCTGCCCACCTCGCAACCCACCAATTCAGCGTACCAGTCCCCCACACAGCTGTGGTGAGGCACCTGGACATGGACAAGTTTTCCCCATACTCAGGTGTAGTAACCATTTATTGTGGGTGGGCTGTACTACTAATTGTGTTTTATGGGTGGGTTGCTGGACTAACCAGGGCACTGACCGGCAGGAGGTCAGATACCCTGTTAGTCTGTTTGGAAAAGGGGAGAGATGTGACGAAACCAATCTCGCCACTGTACATTGGAGGGCCTGTTATGGAACATTCTTTGGGCTGGAGGTACATGGGCTTAAGGATACCCAGAGACTGCATGGAAATATGGAATTTTATATGCTGGACACCCCATGTACTTTCATAACTCTGTCTTATGTCTATGTCACACTGTATCCATAAATACAGGATGGGTACAGGGTGTGAGTGCACCTTTTGGGAGCAATTGTGACTCTATAAAGCAAGTGGGCATAAAAGACTTTATAGCTAATAAGAACTGTTCCTATATTCTGTAATAAGATGTATTCTATGTATGTTTCAGATCTGATTGTGTCTCAGGAGTCTGTCTGGGTAAACTGATTGTGTCCTTGTGTGATTATGTTAACTAGACTGCCCAACATCAGATTGTCTGAGTAAACGTTCTTCCCTAGTTAATTAACTTAATATGTTAATCTGTTTTACCTGTGAATAGACAATTGTTAGAGGTTTGATGCATTGTTCATATGTTTGCTTTACTGTTAAACCAATGCCCTTTGTAACCTGAACCCAGGGTGTATAAATCTGTGTGCTGCCTTCAAATAAAGGATATATTCTGTTTAAACCTGAAAACTGGCTGGTTTGTGAATTGCTGATTCCCTATGCAGGACGTTGTTCCCTGGTATTAACCCTTGGTACACTGTTGGTACTGTAACAGTCACGACTAGTTTGGCTGAGATAAAACAAGATCTATCTGAGCTAGGGGATAGAGTGGAGGCGGTAGAGTCTGAATATGAAACTCTGGCTGAAAATACAGCGACTAACTCTGAATCCATTGCATCCCACCAACAACAACTTCTGGACCTCCAGGATAAAATGGAGGATCTAGAAAACAGAAACAGAAGGAATAACATCAGGCTAAAAGGGATTCCAGAAACGGTAGAAGCCACAGATCTCTCCTCATACCTGCTAAACCTCTTTAAGGCTGTCACAGGCGATGAAGGAGACACAGACTTCGTGATGGAGAGAGCTCATAGAGCCCTGAAACCAAAACCAAAAGAGGGCCTTCCACCCAGAGATGTTATAGTCAGGATGCTGCGTTTCCCTGACAGGGAAAGCATCATGTCGGCGGCCAGGAGACACCAACCCTTCAAGTTTCAGGGACAAATTATTCAATTCTTTCAGGACCTTTGTGCCCGCACCCTACAGAGAAGATATGCTCTGCGTCCCCTCACATCTCTACTACGGAAGCAAAATATTCCTTACAGGTGGGGATATCCTTTTGCTTTGCATATCTCCCACAACCATAAGATGCTCACCATTAAATCAGCACAGGACATTCCAGAAATATGTCAATATCTAAATGTAGACACACCAGCACTTCCTGAGGACACTGTCTCACCACAACGCTCCATAGGTAAAGAGCCACGGACCCCGGCGAGTAGGCCTAGGTGGTCCAGAGTGGCGAAAAAGAAAAAAGTGAAACCATGATCTGGACTGCTAGGTAATGTTGTCAAAAATTCTATCTATTACTTATCCATGAGTGGGTTTTAGAGCCCGCTTTGGATAACTTTTCTAATAAATACTAGTGGTATCCATATCTATACTCTGAAAGTTCTAGACATGTTTCCATTAGAACTACTGCACAACCCATTGTTATTTATAGGCTTATGCTTAGCTGTTATACTGTTCAGAATGTTATTTTAGTCCAATTTAGAGTTAAGTTTTTGTTTTGTTTTTTACTGCCAACCTATTTTTATGTACCTGTCAGATGTGATAGAAGAGATGTCTCCAGCCTATCTTGCATTAACCTCACAGTAAATGACACTTGTCTAGACCTAGAACCCCTGCCCATGCATTCCCCACACTCTCACCATCTATTGCCTTTAAGTGTTAGTCACACAGGTATCCCAGTAAATACTAATGGCTTTACCAACGATTAATTTAGTCTCACACAATGGGGGGTAGTTATCAAGCCGTCAACCTCAAATACGCTGGAATTCCGCAGCGTATTTGTGGCGAGGCTGATTCGCCTTAGTTATCAAAGGCTCGAGACCGGCAAAAGTAGAATTTTGTGACGTAAGCATCGATCCGCCGGACTCAGTCCGACACAGATCGATTCTTACGTCACTCCAGATGTTCCGCACACAAGTGCGGCACATTCTCACTACTTTTGCTAGCTATCATAAAACTAGCAGGTACGCTCGGCACTTTTACGGCCCAGCGTACCTGGTTTTCAATCCGCCACCCCTGGAGGCGGCGGATCCCATAGGAATCAATGGGAGTCTGACCATAGCGAAAGTACAAGTTCGCTGCTGACAGACATCCCATTGATTTCTATGGGAGCTGTCTGCACCTAACACCCTAACATGTACCCCGAGTCTAAACACCACTAATCTGACCCCCCCTACACCGCCGCAACTAAATAAAGTTATTACCCCCTAAACCGCCGCTCCCGGAGCCCACCGCAAGCTACTCTATACATATTAACCCCTAAACCGCCGCTCCCGGAGCCCACCGCAACTATAATAAATGTATTAACCCCTAAACCGCCGCTCCCTGAACCCGCCGCAACCTATATTAAACCTATTAACCCCTATCCTGCCCCCCCTACACCGTCGCCACCTATATTAAACTTATTAACCCCTAATCTGCCCCCCCTACACCGTCGCCACCTATAATAAATCTATTAACCCCTAATCTGCCCCCCCTACACCGTCGCCACCTATAATAAATTTATTAACCCCTATCCTGCCCCCCACTACGCCGCCGCCACTGTAATAAAATGATTAACCCCTAAACCTAAGTCTAACCCTAACCCTAATGCCCCCTAACTTAAATATTAATTAAATAAATCTAAATAAATGAACTCTTATTAACTAAATGAATCCTATTTAAAACTAAATACTTACCTTTAAAATAAACCCTAATATAGCTACAATATAAATAATAATTATATTCTAGCTATCTTAGGATTTATATTTATTTTACAGGTAACTTTCAATTTATTTTAACCATGTACAATAACTATTAAATAGTTATTAACTATTTAATAGCTTACCTAGCTAAAATAAAGAGAAATGTACCTGTGAAATAAATCCTAACCTAAGTTACAATTACACCTAACACTACACTATACTTTAATAAATTATTCCTATTTAAAAATAAATACTTACCTGTAAAATAAACCCTAAGATAGCTACAATGTAATTAATAATTATATTATAGCTATCTTAGGATTTATATTTATTTTACAGGTAACTTTGTATTTATTTTAGCTAGTTAGAATAGTTATTAAATAGTTATTAACTATTTAATAACTACCTAGCTAAAAGAAATACAAAATTACCTGTAAAATAAATCCTAACCTAAGTTACAATTAAACCTAATACTACACTATCATTAAATTAACTAAATAAACTACCTACAAATAACTACAATTAAATACAATTACATAAACTAACTAAAGTACAAAAAATAAAAAAAGCTAAGTTACAAAAAATAAAAAATTAAGTTACAAACATGTTAAAAATATTACAACAATTTTAAGCTACTTACACCTAATCTAAGCCCCCTAATAAAATAACAAACCCCCCCCCCCAAAATAAAAAAAATCCCTACCCTATTCTAAATTAAATAAATTTCAAAGCTCTTTTACCTTACCAGCCCTTAAAAGGGCCATTTGTGGGGGCATGCCCCAAAAAGTTCAGCTCTTTTGCCTGTAAAAGAAAAATACAACCCCCCCCCAACATTAAAACCCACCACCCACATACCCCTAATCTAACCCAAACCCCCCTTACAAAAACCTAACACTAATCCCCTGAAGATCATCCTACCTTGAGTCGTCTTCACTCAGCCGAGCCACCGATGGAACCCAAGTGGACATCCGGAGCGGAAGAAGTTAATCCTCCAAGCGGCGCTGAAGAAATCTTCCATCCGATGAAGTCATCATCCAGGCGGCGCTGAAGAGGTCTTCTATCCGGGCGAAGTCATCTTCCAAGCCGGGTCTTGAATCTTCCTTCCGCCGACGCGGAACCACCTTCTTCACCGACGGACTACGACGAATGACGGCTCCTTTAAGGGACGTCATCCAAGATGGCGCCCCTCAATTCCGATTGGCTGATAGGATTCTATCAGCCAATCGGAATTAAGGTAGGAAAATCTGATTGGCTGATGGAATCAGCCAATCAGATTCAAGTTCAATCCGATTGGCTGATCCAATCAGCCAATCAGATTGAGCTCGCATTCTATTGGCTGATCGGAACAGCCAATAGAATGCGAGCTCAATCTGATTGGCTGATTCCATCAGCCAATCAGATTTTTCCAACCTTAATTCCGATTGGCTGATAGAATCCTATCAGCCAATCGGAATTGAGGGGACGCCATCTTGGATGACGTCCCTTAAAGGAGCCGTCATTCGTCGTAGTCCGTCGGTGAAGAAGGTGGTTCCGCGTCGGCGGAAGGAAGATTCAAGACCCGGCTTGGAAGATGACTTCGCCCGGATAGAAGACCTCTTCAGCGCCGCCTGGATGATGACTTCATCGGATGGAAGATTTCTTCAGCGCCGCTTGGAGGATTAACTTCTTCCGCTCCGGATGTCCTCTTCAGTTCCATCGGTGGCTCGGCTGAGTCAAGACGACTCAAGGTAGGATGATCTTCAGGGGATTAGTGTTAGGTTTTTTTAAGGGGGGTTTGGGTTAGATTAGGGGTATGTGGGTGGTGGGTTTTAATGTTGGGGGGGGTTGTATTTTTCTTTTACAGGCAAAAGAGCTGAACTTTTTGGGGCATGCCCCCACAAATGGCCCTTTTAAAGGCTGGTAAGGTAAAAGAGCTTTGAAATTTATTTAATTTAGAATAGGGTAGGGATTTTTTTATTTTGGGGGGGTTTGTTATTTTATTAGGGGGCTTAGATTAGGTGTAAGTAGCTTAAAATTGTTGTAATATTTTTAACATGTTTGTAACTTAATTTTTTATTTTTTGTAACTTAGCTTTTTTTATTTTTTGTACTTTAGTTAGTTTATGTAATTGTATTTAATTGTAGTTATTTGTAGGTAGTTTATTTAGTTAATTTAATGATAGTGTAGTATTAGGTTTAATTGTAACTTAGGTTAGGATTTATTTTACAGGTAATTTTGTATTTCTTTTAGCTAGGTAGTTATTAAATAGTTAATAACTATTTAATAACTATTCTAACTAGCTAAAATAAATACAAAGTTATCTGTAAAATAAATATAAATCCTAAGATAGCTATAATATAATTATTAATTACATTGTAGCTATCTTAGGGTTTATTTTACAGGTAAGTATTTATTTTTAAATAGGAATAATTTATTAAAGTATAGTGTAGTGTTAGGTGTAATTGTAACTTAGGTTAGGATTTATTTCACAGGTACATTTCTCTTTATTTTAGCTAGGTAAGCTATTAAATAGTTAATAACTATTTAATAGTTATTGTACATGGTTAAAATAAATTGAAAGTTACCTGTAAAATAAATATAAATCCTAAGATAGCTAGAATATAATTATTATTTATATTGTAGCGATATTAGGGTTTATTTTAAAGGTAAGTATTTAGTTTTAAATAGGATTCATTTAGTTAATAAGAGTTAATTTATTTAGATTTATTTAATTAATATTTAAGTTAGGGGGGCGTTAGGGTTAGGGTTAGACTTAGGTTTAGGGGTTAATCATTTTATTACAGTGGCGGCGGCGTAGTGGGGGGCAGGATAGGGGTTAATAAATTTATTATAGGTGGCGACGGTGTAGGGGGGGCAGATTAGGGGTTAATAAATTTATTATAGGTGGCGACGGTGTAGGGGGGGCAGGATAGGGGTTAATAGGTTTAATATAGGTTGCGGCGGGTTCATGGAGCGGCGGTTTAGGGGTTAAACTATTTATTTAGTTGCGGAGAGGTGCGGGATCAGCAGGATAGGGGTTAATAATTTTATAATAGAGGGCGACGGTATAGGGGGGGCAGGATAGGGGTTACTAGGTATAATGTAGGTGGCAGCGGTGTCCGGGAGCGGCGGTTTAGGGGTTAATACATTTATAAGAGTTGCGGCAGGGTCTAGGAGCGGTGGTTTAGGGGTTAGTAACTTTATTTAGTTGCGGGGGGCTCCGGGGGCGCCGGTATAGGGGGTAGAACAGTGCAGTTTAGTGTGGGTGCTTAGTGACAGGCTAGCAATAAAGCTGGGAAAAAGCCGAAGGGCAGCGAGATCGGATGAGTGATAACTCTCACAGTCCGCTGCTCATCGCCCCGCGGCTTTTTGACAGCTTTATTTGATAACTTAGGCGAACGTATTCAAGGTCCGCGGCGGCGAAGGTAGGCGAGCTTAGGCGGACGTATTGGGCCGGCGAGGCCAGAAAAGTAGACGGCTTGATAACTACCCCCCATAGTGAGAGGG